>NC_068983.1:28806086-28818939 GCF_001194135.2 Octopus bimaculoides
TATATATATATATATATATATATATATATATTCTTTCAGGGTATAGTAGAAGACACTTGTCCAAGGTGCCATGCAGTGGGACTGAACCTGGAAACGTGGTTGGTAAGCAAGCTACTTACCACACAGCCACATATACAAATATATATAAACAATGGACTTTTTTCAGTTCCTGTCTACTAAATCCATTCAGAAGACTTGGGTTGGCCTGAGGTCATAGTCGATGATACTGGCTCTAGCTGCCAAAACGATATTGAACTCAAAACGACATTGTTAGGAGTGAAAGGGTTTCTGTTGACCAAACTCTACTCACAAGGCATTTATCAACTCAAGGTATTTTTGGGAACATAAGACATTTGCACGATGTGCTGCTCAGTGGGATGAAATCTGGAACTATATGGTTGCAGAGCAAACTTCTTAACCACAGAGCCATGCATGTTTCTGTTTCTATGGACATTTAGTTTTACTGTGAAGGAATAATAAGTTTGCAAACTCCAAATTAAAGATGGAACCTTCACACTATGTTAATGATACAATCTCAATCATGTAGTAAAATAGTTATTAATAAAAAAAAAGTTCCTATCATCACTTATATTAATTTAATATTGGTATATTAATGCCAGTAGGACAATCTTTTACTTTATGAAGATTTAAAATATTTAATTGATAAGATCCCTGTCAATTTTCTTCTGGTAGGGGATTGATGGATCTAATCTGTTGCTTGGTCTAGCAATATCACCAGAACCATGGGTGAATGCCCTTCTTCAGGTCTGTACACTGCTCAGTTTGAGGGCTTTTATCTTGTGGGTACTCAGCAACATAACCAGTGCTGGTGCCACATAAAAAGCACTCAGTATATTCTGTTAAATGGTTGGTATTAGGAAAGGAACCCAGCTGTAGAACGCATGTCAAAGCAGACATAGAATCTGGTGGAGCCCTCTGTCCAATCCATGCCAGCATGGAAAAAAAGGATGTTAGATAATGATGATGATGATGACGACAATGACGACGATGAGTTTGTTTCAAGTATTAATGTCAGATCTCTGATCTAGTGATAACTTGATATCCTGGTATACAGCTTTCTACTTCAGCAGTCTTATGACTCATTGATTCTCCACCACCACTACAACCATCACCACCACAACCACATCCACCACCAGTCTCAGAGGCCCTTGCATAAAAACATCATGGGCACTGCCCTACCTCCTTCTATAGAACCTAAAAGAAAAATTCACTCAACCATAAAATCAATTACTATCAGTAGACACATTAATGTAATTACTATTTATAATAATTACTATTTCATACAATTACTATTCTCCCAAAATTCTAAGTCAGCATAATAATTATATTACAATTTTATACAGAAAAATGTAATTCAACAATTATTTGATTTTCATTAATTCTAAAACTCTGTGAAAATTCTTTATCCTTCTAAATACAAAAACGAGATTCTAAAAGACCAGCCAACCAACACACTGTTTCTGTTGTTGTTTTTTTCTCTAATTGTGATAAACAATAGAATTGTGTCATACTTAAATATTCAGTTAATAAGTATTAAGTTGTTTTTTTTTTAAATAATTAAATGGAATTGTTCAGCTCCCCTTCAACAATGCAATTTATCTGCAGACAAAGAAACAAAATGGAAAAACAAAACAAAAAACTAACAAGCTTTATGTTCTAATTAATTATTCAGAAACAAAAGAGTCTTGAATATCTGTCAGACGGTTGTCATTTTTGTTCTTAAATCACCTGAGGTCGTTTTCAATATGTATCCTATCACAACAGAAATATACTGAATATTAAGTTTACGTAATCATAATGGAAGCTAAAGAAATATTTTGCAGTTCTTCTTTTAGATAAACTGTGTCTGTGTACACATGTACTTACGTGAAGTAACACACATGCATTTTAAGCTATCACTATTTGAAACATAACAGTAATGCAAACTAATTTTATGTTAAGTCAATAAGATAACAAACGAGCATCTTCATGATTGTACAGTCTACTAAAAATAGCAGCCAAATTTCTCTCAAAATCACTCTATCATCAAAAGGGAAAAGGATACAATTAGATCAGTGCTACTCAAAGTGGTGCTCCACGGACCGGTGCCGGTCTGTGAGCCATCAGCTGCCGGTACACGGCAAGTTTGCAGAAAAGAAACATTATAAAATGCTTATGTAACATCATATTATTTGTTTATAATATAAATATATGATAAAAAAAAAAATTGTCAACTTTTATTGTATTCATTATATATATATATTGTTTCTGGTATAAATTAATATTACTAAGAAACATTACCGATCCCTGACACATTGGGAAAAAAACTGCAGGTACGCCACATCAGATAGTTTGAGAAGCACTGCATTAGATAATGTAGTCCTAGGCAGCTTTATAAAGATGAGATTGATATGGCTGAAATACCTTTGATCATAAATCTGCTAGATCAAGGCTTTACCAGGGGTTAAAAAAACAACAACAACTGGCTTTTGTTGTGAAGAGCTTCTTGGAGATTATATCCTCAAAAGACCCTGAAGTCAAGGTTTTATTATTGAGATTTTATGAATCAATAGCATTTTACATTGTGGAAGAGGTATTTAATAATGCACAAAGCTGTTAAATTCACTTTAAATTTAAATTTATTTCACAGAGTGCCAGATTTGTGTGTTATTAAATGGCTTTTCCATGATGTAATCACTTCAGTTTCAACACTTAGTCTCTGTACAATTCCCAAATATCATTTTGATTTAAATTTAGTTTTGGGTTTCTTTATTAATGGAATGGCATTCTTAAGCATATTAGTTAAAAATTTCCCTCCCATATGTATATATGATATCATGGATCTATAACATATATATACAATGTGCGTGTGTGTGTATTTGTATGCATATGACATATATATATATATATATATATATATATATATATATATATATATGAGGGAGAGTCTAAATTTATATGCACTCTTGTTTTTTCAATGTATTTATACAAAATCAGGGGATAAACAAGTACGTCATTTTTCTATATAGTTTCCTTCCTTTTTGACGTACTTGGTCGAGTGGTCCACAAGCTTGCATATCTCCTCCAAGAAGAAGGTTTCCATTTGGTCATGCAACCATTTATGCACCACTTCCTTCACATCTTCATCCATAAGAAATCAACAACCTCCCTCGTAAACCACCTTTGAGCAGTTTAAAGATATGATAGTTGGAAGGGGGTGAGATCTGAGCTGTAGGCAAAGTGTTCCAGCACCTCAAAACCCAATTGGTTAATGGTTCCAATTTTCAGGGCGGCCATGCGTGAGCATGTATTGTCCTCCAACAACAAAACTTTCTTTGACAATAGGCTTCTGTATTTGGTGCAAATTGCTTAGCTTCAGTTTTTTGGCCAGCAAAGCATTGTATCTTGCACTGTTGATCGTACACCTCTTTTCCAGATAGTCTTCCATTATAGACCCTTTTGAGTTCCAAAATAGGGTTAGTATCACCTTCCCTGTAGAAGACTGAGTCTTGAATTTCTTCATCTCTGGCGAGCCACGATGTTTCTAGTCCATGCTCTGTTTTGGGGATTTTGCTTCATAATGATAGACTTACATTTCATCTCCTATGCCTATCCTGCTCAAAACTTCCTCACCCTCCTGGTTATAGTGATCAAATAAATATTGACAGACCTCAAGGCATTTGCACTTGTGCTCTGCAGTAAGCTCTCTTGGCACCCATCTTGCACAGACTTTATGGAAGGCAAGGTCGTGGATGATTTAATAAGCAGAACCATGACTAATCTGCAGAGAACAAGCTACCTCATTGATGATAACTCACCAGTTCACTATCACCATCTCTCGAGCTTGCTGAATCTTCTTGTCAGTGGTTGAAGTTGACGGGCGTCCTGCTCCCTCTTAGTGCATCACACTTGTCTGGCCATTTTTAAACATCTTGATCCACTCATACACACTTCAACACTGTAGTGGACTGTCCCCATATTGTGCTAAATGCCTACAATGAATTTCAGCACCTGACACACCTTCCAATCAGAGAAATAGGACCACTGTTCTTTGTTCTTTTTTGGTGCACATTGCTAGTGGAGTGGGCATGCTTACACCCTAAAGCCAGAAATAAAAATGTCATGATATATATATATATGACATATATCACTGAAAGAAAATATAAAAGATATATATATAAATGTGGTATATGTCAATATATATATATATATCCTAGTGATACCCTAGTTTTTGTGTGATTTTTGCTACCCATGGTAACTATTAACATATTTACATTGTCAAAGTTTTTTCAACCGAGATAATATTAATATATATATATATAAATCTTTTATTTTTTCTTTCAGTCATTAGACTGCAGCCTTGCTAGAGCATCAACATGAAGAATTTTTAGTCAAACAAATCAACCTCAGTACCTTTTTTTTTAAGCCTGATACATATTTTATCAGTCTGTTTTGCACAACTGCTAAGTTATAGGGATGTAAACACACGAACACCAGTTGTCAAGTGGAGGTGGGGACAAACACAGATGCAGACAAACACACACACAGACACACGCATATACACACTCACACACATATATATGACAGGCTTCTTTCAGTTTCCGTCTACTATATCCACTCACGAAGCTTTGGTCAGCCTGAGGCTGAAATAGAAGACACTTGTCCCAGGTGCCATGCAGTGAGACTGAACTCAGAACCCTGTGAATGGAAAACAAACTTCTTACCATACATTCACACCTGCGTGTATATATATATATGCGTATGTGTATGTGTGTGTGTGTGTGTGTGTGTGTGTGTATACAAACACACATCATATATATATATATATATATGTGTATATATATATATATATATATATATGATGTGTGTGTGTTTGTATGTGTGTATATATTTATCACATATACAATACAGCAATTTTGCTGTGCTCTGAGGACCCTAGCATTTCGACTGGGGCTGCCCAACTTGTATTTTGCTATTACTTCGTGATCAATGTTTTATCTTCAGGCAACAACGCATGAGGCTTCACTTTTTAAGAGAAGCAAGAGATCATCCAAATTCACAATTCTTCCTGCATATTTTCTCAAACAGAAAATTTAATTCTGCAAATATCTTGTCAAGATACCAAGAATAAAACAAAATAATTGATTTTTCACAGGTTACATGTAACAGCTACACTTTTGCAAATACAAATAAAAATAATTTCAAAGCAAATTGAAACAAAGTCAAAACAAAATAAAATAATTTTGAAGCTAATTAAATCTTTGTTATAATTAAATAACGTCATAAAACCATATTTCCGATGTTTTTATTTAATGAGAATCAAATTACAGTTTAATTTTAAATGGCAACACTTCTTGAACAAGTTTGAAAATATCTTTCATAAGTTTATCTATTTGAATACCCAAAAAAACAGTTATTCTGACTCTAAATGCATTCTTCCATCAAGATGATTTGCTATAAACTATTGGGACACAGTTAATCTCTAAACATTCAAAGTTGATATTTGCAAAGATTAAGGCAGCAAGCTGACAAGAGTCATTAGCACACCAGGCAAAATGCTTAGTAAATTTCATCTGTTTTTATGTTCTGGGTTCTTGGAATTCTTCCAAGGTCAACTTTCAGGATCAGTGAAATTAGTATCAGTCGAGCACTGGTATTGATGTGATTACATCAATACCACTGCAAAACTGTTGGCCTTGTACTAAAATATGAAATCAATATTTGCAAAGATTCTTCAGTGTTTATTGTGGGCATTCATTTAACCACTGAATGAATCACTCAATATGTTTATGTTCCATCTTCTTGAGTTTGTCTCAAACACCTTCACAGTGCAATTCTGATACACCAAAACTCTGACTACCCAAACTATATGTTTTGTCTTTTTAACACAATTTAAAATATAGGCATCTTTTATGTTTTATTAAAATACCTACTATTTTAATTTGTTTTGAGGGTTTTCTATTTTATTTGGTTCATGATGTATTTTTTTTAATTAGTATTGAATTGATTTAATATGTTTCAAGATTAGGCATAAATGTAGCTGTATGGTATGAAGTTTGCTTCCCAATCACATGGTTCCAGGTTCAGTCCCACTATGTGGCACCTTGGGCAAGCGTCTTCTACTATACACCTGGGCCAACCAAAGCCTTGTGAGTGTACCTTGTAGACAGAAACTGAAAGAGGTCTGTCATATATATATATGTATATCTATGTGGGTGTATGTTTGTGTTTGTTCCCCACCACCACTAAATGAATGGTGTTGGTTTGTTTATACCCCTATAACAGCAGTTCAGCAAAAGAGACCGATAGAATATGTACCAGACTTAAAATAAAATAAATACTGGGGTCAATTTTTTGACTAAACTCTTCAAGGCATTGCCCCATCATGGCCACAGTCCAATAACTGAAATAAGCAAAAAATAAAAGATAAAAGAAGAGATATTGTTTTACTTTGCTTCAGTTTTATTACCTCTGCCTTAGCAAAGGTGGAGGTATTGCTGTCAGTCGTGTTTGGTCAGTTCTAAACAAATTCCATTGGAAAGTGTTTTAATTCAGTTTTAATTCTGGTTCATCTTAAAGAGAAACTTTTTGGCTCAAACTATTGTAAAAGGAAAAAATATTAAAGGTAATTCTTTTCGTAGTTCATTATTTTATTTTTATTTTTTAAAAAAACCTGCATTGTAAGTACTTTTATTAAATTCAAATTAAAACTTATGAATCTAATTTTCATTAAAACCCTGACTTAATAACATTTCTACAAATAAGTGAGAAAAAATTATGTTATATTAAGTTTTCTTACTCAATGAGTATCTTTGATACTCATTGAGTGCTCAATGAGTGCTCTTGAGTGCTCAATGAGTGCTCTTTAGTGCTCAATGAGTGCTCTTGAGTGCTCAATGAGTGCTCTTGAAGTAATCATACTTATGCTTGAGCGTGTGTGAGAGCATGATGTTTATACCATTTTAGAAACATTTCCAAATAGAAAGATGTTTATACAAGCTGAAACATACCTTGACACAAGTAACTAAACAAAGAGATAAAGTTGTATTTTAAGACTGGTCTCTTAAGTGTGCAGTGTCACAATGGTTAACCTTCAGAACCACGAAGACTAGGATCATAGCTTTCAATGGGTCTATTGGTAAAACCATTATGTAGTAAAAGCCACATATATTATTTTGCTACTTCAGTCAACCATATAAAGAATGATGCCAATGTGGGTGGCTCTATATGGTCAGTGAATTCACACAGCCTAAAGGTTAGGGTGTCCAGCTCATGATCATAAAATCATGGGGTCAATTCTTGGATCAGACACTGTGTCCTTGAGCAAGGCATTCCAGTGAATGTTGCTCAAATCGACTCAGCTGTAAAGGGCTGTAGCCAGGCGTTGGTATAGTACTCTCTCCTTCCATCTATCACATCCAAGCTATTCTGTTGGATCAAATATGAGAGGTCTGATAGGGTATCTATTTAATTGTCGATTGCTTAGGTACCTAAAGCAATTAGTAAAGATATGGTCTATGTTAGTAAGCTATATTCACTCATGAGTGATGCCTGGTTGCACTAATAATGCTGAATGGTCACTCAAGCTAACAAAAATAGCAACTCAGTCTCCTTCAAATCAAATCATACTTTACTGTCTTAGAAAGGACAGATACTGTCTCTGGTACAGTACATTCGTAAAACTGATGATGACAGGATGGTTACTGCTTAAATGCTTTTGATCACTGGTGTACTCAATTGTATTTGACCTGGGGCTTAACAATATCTTATGTATAGAATTGCTTGCTGTCACAATTCTCATGAATACTTGAATTTCCTTCATTATTTGACCAATAATTTTTTTTTAATTAAATAAAATCGAAAATGACACTAAAACAACTTCACATGTTTACATTTCTCTCAAGAAGTTATTTCATTTCAACACAGCCAGAGTATCTATAGTTTATCTCAATAGCCTATAGGGTGATGGACCAGCAGAAGTGGTAGAACGGTCATTAAAAAACAATGATAATTTTTACAGTCTCTTTATAGTCTGAGTTCAAATCCTGCCTAAGTCAGATTGGATTTTTCCCTATTCCAGGGGAAACACCCAATCAGTAAGTGTGAGTTAAGTACTAAGGATGGCTTAATTGGGAAAAGTGTAGCACCTAGGTTAAGATTTGCTTCACAGCCACATGATTGTGGGTTCAGTCCCACTGAGGAATGCCTTGAGTAGGGGTCTATTAATATAACCTGGAGTTGAACAAATCATTTGTGAGTGGAATTTAGTCACCAGAAAACATGTAGAAGTCAAAACTGTATATATATATATATATGTACATATATTTATAAATGTATGTACATATATTTATACATGTATGTACATATGGATGTATGAATCCATTTATTTGTTGTTGATGTATAACAATAAAGGCTGTAAACATGAGCAAGAAACTCACAAAAACCTTCTCATCAAAGTCCTTTGCAGTATTTGTTCTGCACCAAGTTATAGACATTCCCTTATTATTATCACCATTATAAATGCAGTGAACCAGTGATAGGTTTGTCAGAAATCTGAAGCATAATGCTCTCCAAATGTGATACAAAATAAAATTTTTTAAATAAATAATTAAATGTAACTTTTCCAAAAAATATTTCGAGTTTCAACACTTTTAGAAATGATATTTATAGACTGTGTGTATGGAATTCAACAGTCATCATGACCCTAAGTTAGTATTTCTTGTAATTTGGTGGTTTACTGGCAAACAGAATAACTAGTTAAAAGGAAAAGAAATAAAATATTATTTATATTTTATATTCAATTTAATTTGTGAAGTGATTCTTATGAATTTTAGAATTATTTCTTCTCATTAAGTTATTATTAAAAAAAAAGTGTTAAAGATCTAATTTAATTTACAGAATTATTTGAGATCAATGCTAGATATAAAGCTGGAACTAGCAGAGTACTCATCAAAGAACTTGGAGTCCATATGAAGTGGGTGATAAATGTTTCTATTGACTCTCCCAACAAGAGGCACCAAAATGGAATGGGTGACATAATTTAGAAGTGCCTTTATGTGATTGAGGAATGGTTCAAACCATAAGTTACAAGTTGGCATACTCCTGATCAAATTCCTCTTGTCGTTTGAATGATTTAAGAAATAAAACAAAGAACATGCAAGATTGGGTAAAAAAGCAGAAATATTTGATATAAACACAAAATAATAATAATAATAATAATAATAATAATAATAATAATAATAATAATAATAATAATAATAATTATTATTATTATTATTATTATTATTATTATTATTATTATTATTATTATTACTATTATTATTATTATTATTAATACAATGTATCAGTCTTTCACACACTCACCTATATCCAGTTGTGAATTCATGTGCTTTACAAAAGTTCTTTGATGTAAACTGCATTATTGACATGGCACTAACAGAACAAAGCAATATAACCATTTTTGTTTTGTATACTTAGATACTCATTGTTAACATATCAGCACTTTACAGAAGCTAATTGCAAGTTTAGCAGAATACCTAAAAATGAAGCCTCAAACAGATTAATACCGTTTTATGTGTTGAACATAGCCTGTACAGGAGAGCTGTAGTAATAGAAAGTATGGCATTGTGATTTCTAAAACAACGTACTAACTTTTGAAGCAGATTAATTAGAAAAATTATTTCTTTAATGTGAGGATTCTGGTGTACAAATAGAATTCACAGCTTTTGATTATTCATCTGATTTGATTGGAAAACTTTGTTACTAATAAAGATCAAAGACTTCTTCTGTGACAACTCCATTATTCACAAACAACAAAACATTTTTCCCAGATAAAACTTGAACCTCGCACTTGAAGCTACAATGTTTTCAATTTTATCTTGCTCAGCCCCTCTGTTTGGAAGAAACGTGATTTATTCCAATCAGAATAACTTGAACATCTAATTGAACATTAATACATGTGGTGGAAATAATATGTAACTGTGTATATTAGGTACACATAAAGCAAATGAAAGAAAGACGAGTGGTTATAGATAGGAAATATATTTTGATTTATCTTTGAAAGTTTACCTATTTTCTTGAAGCAAAACTTAAGATTACATCTGATTTCTCATTTACGTCAGAAAAATCAAAATATATACAAAGCATGAAGGAGAAAATAGTTCTGTAAACTTGGATAATTTGTGATAAACATATCCTAGTTAACAAACATTACACTTTCAACTTTATCAAGATTGCAGCATAAATCATTTCTGACTGTCTCAAAGACATTCTTTAACAAAATTTCTTTGTTTCGCTGAAATTTGGCAAGCTATCCAGAAATAGGTAATGTGATCTTGCTTGACATGTTTAAGGTGAAGAATAGAGAAAATTGAAATAAATGAACACTGATAAATCACATTGTGAAATTCTCCAATCTGTTATCAAAATTCAGCTAAAGCTCTAATTTGCAACAGAATATAGAGAGAAGATAGAAAAGATCATTGAAGAAAGACAATGACCTGGAGTCAGAACTACTGTGATAATTTCATACTGTTTTCTGAGTTTCTATAGATAACATACTTGGTGTATTTAAAAATAGTTCTGTGTAAGAGGCTATCTTACATTAACTAAAGATTCCTGATTAAAAGAAAACAAAGAGTAAATGTAAAAATATTCAAGTAAAAGAAAGCAAAGATTTACAAATATTTATCTTTTGTTATTGTCAAATAGCTTTTTCATTAACTTATATTCTTTAATCAAGTGCAATTATTCCCTGAGAAATTAGGGAAAACAACTTCAGTTGGAAACATAGCCAGAATAGTTAGCTTATTTGTTTGTTCATCAAATATCTATGTATTTTTTTTCTTCCGAGATAACATGGTTGGGATTGGAACTTATTTGAGGTAGGATTTTATGACTGGATGCTCTTCCTGCCGTTAATCCTGTTTTTCAGGTACAGGAAATTTTATTCCACAAGTCTTTGGAAGCACAGAGTGACTAGTAATAATGTCAACAATGAATGGCAATATCCGCACGGCTTCACTCAGGCAGTGACAAACAAATGAAACCTTGGAATATCAATATTTGCAGACATGCACAAATAAACACACATACACCATCTTACAGACAGGCTTCTATACCCTTTCTGCCTACCAAATTCACTCACAAGGCTAAATTAGTTGGTTGAGGGCTATGGAACAAGATACCTGTTCAAAGTATCATGCACAGGGCCTGAACTCAAAACCATGTGGATCTGAAGTAAAATTCTTGATCACAAAACCATGCCTGCACAACTTAAAATCTCTCTCAGACCTGGAACTCTGTGTCTAACTTTACCCTCTGCCTGGGGCTCCTGAGCAAAAATATACATAGTAGGCGCAGGAGTGGCTGTGTGGTAAGTAGCTTGCTTACCAACCACATGGTTCAGGGTTCAGTCCCACTGTGTGGCACCTTGCGCAAGTGTCTTCTTTCAGTTTCCGTCTACCAAATCCACTCACAAAGCTTTGGTCGGCCCAAGGCTATCCTATTTACATGACCTGCTTCAACATCATTTGTAAAACAAGCCAATACATGCTGGCAGAATCATTAGCACACCAAATTCTGCCGAAGTCAACTTTGCCTTTCATCCTTTCGGGGTCGATGAAATAAGTACCAGTTACACACTGGGATCGATATAATCGATTTAATCTGTTTGTCTGTCCTTGTTTGTCTCCTCTGTGTATAGCCCCTTGTGGGCAGTAAAGAAATAAGAAACATTAGCACGCCAGACAAAATGCTGAGCAGCATGCATTCTAAATTCTAAGGTTCAACATCCTAAGGTTGACTTTGCCTTTCATCCTTTAGGAGTTGATAAAATAAGAACCAGTTGAGAATTGGAGTCGATGTAATTAAATTAGCCCCTCTCCTGAAATTGCTGGCCTTGCAGAATAATTTGAAACCAATACACACACACACACATATGAGTACAGGCATGACTGTGTGGTACGAAGTTTGCTTCCCAACCACATGGTCTCAGTTCAATCCTACAGTGTGGTACCATGAGCAAGTGTCTTCTGCTATAAACCTAGGCCCAACCAGAACCTTTTGAGTGGATTTGTAGACAGAAACTAAAAGAAACCCACTATGTGTGTGCGTGTGCATGTGTGTGTTTGTGCATGCATGTGTGTTGCTGTCACTGCCTTGACACCGTGTGATAGCTGTGAGTTTCCTTGTCATCCAACTGGTATGCTTTGCTTCCAATCTGTGAAAACATATATGATCATGGGGGAAATATTACCTGGCAACAGGAAGGGAATTCAGTTGTAGAAAATCCACCTCAATAAATTTCATCCGATCCAGGCAAACATGGTAAAGTGGATGTTAAAATGATGATGATGACGACATAAGTTATTTAAGACATCAATGTTAAAAAACAAAAAAGATTTAAACTTTTCGATTTTGTTTTGAGAAACTATTGTGCCATGAGAGCCAAATTGATGATATTGATGTAAAAAATTCAATATTCAGTTTTTGTTTACACAATCTCACAACTGGATAAAAGTATTCAATATCACTTATTTTCATTTAAGTTTTGTAATCAGGAGCGGACCCAAGGAAGGGCCCAAGAGGTACATGCCACCCTCAAGAAAAGAAATGCATCTTTCTAAATAATGTTGTTACGCCCTTTTTCTCCTGAAATTGTATTCCCTTTTGACCTTCTGCCCTCCTTTTGAAAATTTCTTGGGACCACACCTGGTAATATTACAAAGCTACTATAGTTCTTATATATATAATAATAATAATAATAATAATAATAATAATAATAGGGATAAAAATCCCAAAAGTTTCACAGTATATAATATATATATATATATATATATATATATATATATAT
>NC_068983.1:28818949-28821874 GCF_001194135.2 Octopus bimaculoides
TATGTATGTATGTATGTATGTATGTATGTATGTATTCTATACATACAATTTTTATACTTGCTCCAGACATTCACAAGAAAACAGATGAAATGATGAGAAATGGTTTCAAGAAGATGACTAAAATCTTTGATGATTAATAATAAGCAATTCTGAAAGAGACCATCCCACAAACGCAAACTTGGAAAATTGGTTGTTACAATAGTTATAATGTTGGAGGATGGGATGTATAATATAGCAAGAATTAGGTCTCTTCATTAGCTTTTCATCTGTCACTCCCCACTCTCTATTTAGTGTATCAGGCTGTGCACACGCTGTGTATGTAATAAGGGATGGCATTTGATATGCTTGTATTTAATCCCTTTACCATCACCCTTTACCATCATACCTCTCTTCCACTACGGTCTTTTATCATTCTGCCTCTCTTGCATACTTATTTTTTGTCACTCTACTTCACTCACAACAAACTGTCCATTGTTTTTTATTTATCTATCTTTTTTTTTTTTTTGAGCGAGGTTGTTGCCAGTGCCGCTGGACTGGCTCCTGTGCTGGTGGCACATAAAATACGCCATTTTGAGCGTGACCGTTGCCAGTACTGCCTGACTGGCGTAAAAGCACCCACTACACTCTCGGAGTGGTTGGCGTTAGGAAGGGCATCCAGCTGTAGCCTTCTGGTTCACTAGTCCTCAGTCAAATCGTCCAACCCATGCTAGCATGGAAAGCAGACGTTAAACGATGATGATGATGATGATAGTTAGAGCCTTAAAAATATATCATTTACCTTATTGTTAAAACTCTGATTGTGGAGATGCATGGTTTAGTGGTTAGGGAGTTGGACTCATGATTATAAGATTGTGGTTTCAATTCCTGGACAGGCAATGTGTTTTGCTCTTGAGCAAAACACTTCATTTTACATTGCTCCAATCCACTCAGATGGCAAAAATGAGTAATCCCACGACAGACCAGTGTCCAGTCCAGGTGGGGAATTCATACAGCTTAGAAACTGGGAAGCTGACCTTTATCAGTCGACATGACTTGTGGAAGTAACTCTGCCTTTTTTACTCAATACTTTGACTTGATTCAAACAATGAGGGTACCTCTATGTGGCAACTCAGTCTGGTAGAAATAACAGTCAAATTCACCTCAAACCTTAAAGCAGTATAAAATAATTAGATAATGTGGTCTCAAGTCCAGTATTTAAAAATTAAGTGGAATGGTCATAGTTAAACCTGGAATGCTTTAATCACAGATCTACTTCATCATAACACTGGGCAGGGACCAAACAACATCCTTTTTCCTTATGACTTAGAGCAGGAAGTCCAGTACCCTTCACAATTTTCAGGGCCTCCAAGATTGATGGGAGGAAGTTATCCTCAGATTTGAAACCTGGTCAGAATAGACTCTGCTAAAAGCACCCAAGGGCTTAATAGTGGTATTAGAACTAGTCAAATTCAAATTTGGCATTAAACAAAAACAAAAAAAAATACTTGAAATTTCTTCGATGAGAAAATATACTTAAAATGGAAAGAAAAGAATTAATCGGTGTCTTAATAAAGTTTTTCATTTTTTGAAAATTTGTTTAGCAAGAATTTTGTTATGAAACCATACGTTGAAACCAGTATTGTTATATTTTGGTAGAGTTATGTTTTGAAAACCTTTAAAAATGCACCAGTTGCTGTTTGTCAATATTCTATATTCTTTGTCTTTTTAGATTTTGAAAATTTACACATTTTTTGAGAAGACCACAGAGATAGTGTGGTAAAAAATTGATTGTAAAGAAAATGATTATAGACAAAAAACACACAGTGGGTTTGTTTATAGACATTAATGAAATGTTTAATAATAACAAACTATAATTCTGTTAAGGTTCATCACATGATCGACTCAATCAGTTTAATTATCTGTTTGTACTGTTGATGTAATTAAACTTCAAACCAATAGCAGAACTGTGTCCTTTTATGGTTATTTGGGTTGACTGGTTAGACAGCAAATTGGCAGAGTTGTTAGAGCACAGGACAGTACGCTTTTCAGTATTTGTCCTGACATTCTTCTCTCAAGATTCAAATCCTTCTGAGCTCAGCTTTGCCTTTCATTCTTTGAGGATAAATAAAAAATGTTCTCATCCATGGCAATGAATTAGCAGAATTGTTTAGACATCAGATGAGATGCCTTGCAGTATGTCTATTAGCTCTTTGCACTCTGACAGCAAAGTCAGTGATGATGATATTAGTTCTAAGTTGTAGAGGCCGTCAACAATAATCTTTCCCTTCGACAATAACCTTTCCTTTCAGCAACACTAACGACATGCAGCAGAGACTTGTATAATTGAGCAACTGCTAGGTTTTCACAATCATTAGATAATTGGAATGCTTCAGAGTAACTTTTCCAACTCTTTTCACTCTGAGTTCAAATACCACTGAGAGCAATTTACCCTTCCATTCCTTCAAGGTTGCAAAATGATATCCAATCCAGGGTGATAAACTGGAAGAACTATAAGAAAGTCAGACAGGATCTTTGTAGTATTGATTCCAGTTCTTTACATTTTAAGCTCAAATCCTACCATAACCTTCTTATTTCTTTATTGCCCACAAGGGGCTAAACATAGAGGGGACAAACAAGGACAGACAAAGGGATTAAGTCGATTATATCGACCCCAGTGCATAACTGGTGCTTAATTTATCGACCCCGAAAGGATGAAAGGCAAAGTTGACCTCGGCGGAATTTGAACTCAGAACGTAACGGCAGACGAAATATCGCTAAGCATTTCGCCCGGCATGCTAACGTTTCTGCCAGCTAACCGCCATAACCTTCTCGGGTTCTAGATTTACTCATTCACCCAGCTTTACACTCCTTGAAATCCTGAATGTCAGTAGTAGAGTCTACAGTATTAGAAGCATTTTTTGAGTCAGCTCTGTGATTTCAGGATAC
>NC_068983.1:28822168-28825286 GCF_001194135.2 Octopus bimaculoides
ATATATATATATATATATATATATATATACACACACACATACACAATGGACTTCTTTCAGTTTCCATTTACCAAATCCACTCACAAGGCTTCGGTCAGCACAAGGCTATAGCAGAAGACACTTACCCAAAGTGCCATGCAGTAGGACTGAACCTGGAAAAATGTGGTTGGAAAGCAAGCTTCTTACCACGCAGCCATACCTGATCAATACTTTCATTTATATCAGGGGTGGGGAAGCTTTTTAGTGTGACAGGCAAAAATTTCCAAAGTAAAAGGTTCTAACTTTTATATTTGTGTAAATCTTGTATATATATCTATGTATAATTCGATATACATTAATAAAGATAAGTTTAACACATTAAATTAATGCATAACATCTTCATTAACGCTGCCACTGAATTTAGGATGTTTATATTATTTATGAGGTACATTATTTACATTCAACGGATATTTGTCCTCATCTTGTTTGTTGTTAACACAACGTTTTGGCTGATATACTTTCCAGCCTTCATCAGGTATCTTGGGGAAATTCCGAATCTGGGTTCTGATTCCTAAGGTATTTTTTGACGTTGTCGTTGTTATTATTATTATTATTATTATTATTCAGGTCACTGCCTGGAATCGAACTCGGAATCTTGGGGTTAGTAGCTTGCACTCTTAACCACTACGCCATATGCCCAAGGAGGCATTGAAAGTTTGAAAAGCATATCTTTGCTCCACTTCAATGACATCTTCAAGCTAAAGCCAATTAAAGTGCCTCATCAGAGAAACCTTAACGGCATTATAAGTCTCTGAGTAAATCAACCCACTGGGCCCTAAAGTATATATTCATTGACGGCAAAGCACAGCATAGAGAGATTAGAATTGAGCTCCTAGTTCCCATGAGGACCCTAAGCCAGGGGTTCTCAAACTGTGGTCCATGGACCACAGGGGGTCCGCAAGGACAAGACAGGGTGTCCGTGGACAGCAAATACTTTTTATGGGCAATTTGATTTTATATATGTTTTTTAATCAAACTCTTTTAATTGACAATAAACCTATTTGTTAAATAAATGTAAAAATATATGTTATTTTAAGCAAATATTTATGTATAAATTTCATAAGCGTTTATAAGGGGGTCCCTAAAGTAAAGCCTGAAATACAAAGGGGTCCGCAAGTCAAAAAGGTTTGAAAACCCCTGCCCTAAGCAATTGTCTGGTGCATCCATGCCTTAAGATAGCACTAGCCTTCACCTCAGTCACTAGACATGCTAAAAATAGCAGCCAAATTGCCAACAAATCTCATTGTACCATATTGTAAGTGGGAAGGATCATGTAATGTCCTAGGTATATTCCTAAATATAAGAGATGGTCATGACTAAAAGGCTTTTGATCATTGGTCTACTCAAATCAACAACAGTCATTACTAAGCTGTTTCCAAAAACAGAGGAATTGTCTCACTCTTCTGGTTAAATAATGATGAAATAGAAATCATCAGAATAAAGAGAGGAATATATACTTACGTATACGAGTATGAGCGAGAGAGAGAGAGAGAGAGAGAGAGAGAGAATAAGAGAGCTACATTTATAGGTATCAATTTTAGCTAAGCTCAAAGCAGAATTTTATAAGCTATGGGAGACTACTCTAGCAAACTAAATATATATATACTAAATAGAGGATTTTAGCGACAAGATGGCATAATCAGTAAAGTAAAATAGTATGTTTTGTGGTATTCGTTCCGGTTCTCTTCACTCTTAGTCCAAATTCTGCCAAGACAGATTTGTTCCTTTTGATATCGATAAATAAAGTATAAAATAATACTGAATGTGGTTCTTTTACCCGCAATGCATTGTTACACCCACCTTAGGGACCCAAGTTAAAATACCTGCTTGATGCTAAGTTAGATTGGCTCTTTCCTCGCAATTATAGGCTGTCTCAAATTAAAAACACCGCCTTTAACCTGTTCTTGTAGAAGGCCATCTACTGAGCATCTCCCCAGGCCTTTCTAAATCACCATATCTATTCATCTCTTTATAACAACGTGTACGTAATATCTACATGTTATATCTATATAATACAACTATGGCAAGCACTAGAGTTGATTTAAATGATAGATACAATTATCTGTTCGATTTTTTTTAACTGTAGCAATTGACAGACAAATCATTATAGTACTGCTTGTACTTTAAGGGCGGATGATATTAAAAAAAGCAAACGGCTGCGGTATTCCTCTTAGAAGCAGAAATACCCTACCCCCACACTTATCAGGTATTATTAGCTCTGAAAGACATTGTATTTCATGCAATCCGCAGTAGAAAGGCCTAATGACGAAATATTTATCAAATATACAAGCTTTTCAAAGCTTTCTGGTTCTACCTTAACCAATTAATACCATTACCTACCACAGAGGCGTTAGGTGATTCCTGTGAGGGTGCTTTGCTGTTCCAACACCTTAGCCTTGCCATCGCTCATGGTAATACCGCCAGTGTGTTAGCTTGCTTCAGTTGGTTCCGTTGAACCTTGTGATGTGCGACCAATTGAGGCATTTGGTGTTGAATGGGTGGTTTTTTGGTTTGTTTTTATTGAATGGATGTTTTTCCTTTTTTTCTTTCTTTGTCCCTCTTTTTTCCGTTTTATTCCTTTCGATTTTGTATCTGTATTTCACAAAGTTGTTTTGGGGCGTAGGTAAGGAATACGTACACCACCCGTTTTCGGCGTAACAAAACCCCTAACCCTAATCCTAACCATAAAACAAACACAGGGTGTACGAATTCTTTACTTTCGCTTGTTTTTATACATTTAATATTGTGCAAGAAAAAATATTAAAATACGTTATAAAACAGTGAAAGAAAGAAAGAAAGAACGAACGAACAAACGAACGAACGAACGATAGATAGATAGACAGATAGATAGATTACTCTTTTACTTGTTTCAGTCATTTGACTGCGGCCATGCTGGAGCACCACCTTTAGTCGAACAAATCGACCCCAGGACTTATTCTTTGTAAGCCTAGTACTTATTCTATCGGTCTCTTTTCTCGAACCGCTAAGTTAAGGGGGCGTAAACACACCAGCATCGGTTGTCAAGCGATGGAGGGGGGACAAACACAGACACACAAAGACACATATATATATATATATA
>NC_068983.1:28825433-28830138 GCF_001194135.2 Octopus bimaculoides
ATTAAATAATGACGAGCTTATTGCATACGATGCTCAGGTGCACTACAAGTAGCAGTTGTAAGATTATAAATAGGCGGCAGATAGCAGCAATAAGTCAAGTGAAGAAACACAGTGGAAGCTAAATGTTTATGTACAGTACACAGAACAAAACACAAAAAGACAGATAAGCGAACATTAAAAGAACCATAAAAAAAAAACAGAACGGGGGCATAGAGAAAGTTTATGTCCCTTTTTAAAAAATTCACAACCTTGCCCCCACCTCTCCTATGAAAAAATTGTCTTGGCCAAGGTATGTATTTTCAGTTATGTTGATGAATGAGTCAACAAGGCCTTGTGGGTCAAACATATATATATGCGAGCGCGCATTTTTTTCTTCATATTCGTTCCCAACAAGTTGTTTTACACCTATTAGACTAATCTTTTTTTTTATTGTTTTTTTTTTTTTTGTCACTAGGTCAAACGCTTTACTTTGACCGATTCATGTCTTTGTCATGAGAAAAGTGCAGTGATAGAATAGTAACGACACTTCAGTAAGCTGTAAAATAAGCGCTGACATTTCCTGCAGAAGGCGAGCAAGAAAATTTTAATTCTTCGTGATACGCCCAGCAGTGTGGAAAGTAAAACATTGCATCAACGTTAAAATCTGCCAAACGTTGTCAAGGGAGATAACTCTAATTCTCAAATATTGACAATTGATTAACGACACTGACATTTCGACTAAAATTAGAAACAGGCATGGAATTAGGAGAAAAATGATAATCTTGCGCAAGGTATTTCAAGGTATTAGACCGTGTGTGTGTGGGGGAGAGAGAGAGAGCTGCGCTGCGTCTCTCTGAATAAACAATGTTTATACAGGGTGTCCACAAAGTCTGGGTACAGAGTAAATAAAATCATAAGATAAACGGTTAAATATAAGAAATAATAATTTCTTAAAATATGTATTAATCTCCATGTGGGTATATGGAGTAAATAAAATCATAACATAAACAATTAAATATAAGAAATAATAATTTCTTAAAGTATGTGTTAATCCCCATGTTCCCAGACTTTGTGGACACCCTGTACATCCGAGATATCTGAATGTACAGGTGCATGACGTAGTGGCTTGCGTTGATCTCACGATTGTGAAATGTATTCTGAGAGGCGGTGGCACGTTGCTCCTTTTTGAGCGAACTACTTCATTACACGTAATTTTTGTTCACTCTGTTGAAAATGCAAGTACCAGCGACAGCTTAAGTAAAGGTTAACCCTGCAACTTATTAGCGCCCCTTTCACAAGAGGAAGAAGAGCTTACTACTTTCGCTCATTTCAATATCATGGAAACCTAGGTAAGCTCGGACCTAATGGTAAAAGTCATCTCTGTAAAAGTCATCATTGTAAAAGTCATCTCTGGTTAATCGTAGAGAATATGTTGGTGTTGCCTTGGCAGAGGTTTGCACTCTCTGAGTGCTCTTGTTATTAATTAAATTAAGCCTACCATTGCCCAAAGTGTATGATCTTCTACCAAAGTTAGAAGTCAATATTATCACTTCTATTTTATTTTATTTTATTTTATTCATTCATTCATTTATCTTTTCTTTTTTTTTTTTTTGCAGTATTTAACGACAGCAAAATCTTTCATGAAGGTAAGCATAAAATGCATATTTAGCACAAGTGTTCTTTTAATAGTAGTAGATCTGTTTATTTGATTTAGATGTGCTTTTTGCATGCTGGCATAGATTGGATGGATATTTATTTTGAAGCAATATTTTATGTCTGAATGACTTTCTGGTTGCAAACTCATACCAATTTTTTTTTTTTTTTTTTCAAATAAAGGATTTTTGTATATTCTATTAAATTTTGAAATAGCAGCAGAGCTATACAATATATTTTTCACATGACATCACCGTTTTTTTGCTCATCATATACAGACATGTGCATGCACACACACACGCAAAACACATGCATGCAACACACTTATATATACCCACAGTAGTCTTTTTTTTTCTACTTACTAATTACACTCATAAAATATTAGACAGTTTGAGACTATAATAAAAGACATTTTTTCCCAAAGTACCACCCAGTTAAACTGAACTTGAGACCAGGTAGTCGCAAAGTAAATTTTTTAATCACACACCCCATTCATATCTGTTCACAATCCATAAAGTGATAAGTGTTCAGATTTATAATTAGCAAAATTTAAAAGAATTAATTGAATCAAATATGTTTTACAAACAACTTGCTCATGCAAGTGCTACCAGTCGAGAACTCTGCATACCGGAAGCCAGCAAGTGTATGGGGTCATCAGTTGTCCCTGTTCCATCTACTCCGAAATTCTAATATGCAGTACTAATATTTATATTATAGTATATTATAGTATCTATCCTTGATTTTATTATAGTCTCAGGTAAGGCAGTGAGCTAGCAGAATCATTAGTGCAACATTCAAATTCTACTGAGGTTGACTTTGCTGTCATCCTTTCAGGGTCAATAAAATATTTGCCAGGTGAGCACTGGCGTCCATGTAATCCATTATCTCTCCCCGAAAATTACTTGCCATGTGTCAAAATTTGAAACCATTATAGGCGAGGCATGGCAGTACAGTTAAGAAGTCCTCTTTCCAATCATATGCTTTTAGGTTCAGTCCTACTACATGGCAATTTTGGGCAAGTGTCTTCTTCTATAACCCCTGGACAACTAGAGTTTTGTTAGTGGAATTGGTAGACAGAAATTGAAAGAATGCCAACATATAAATGTGTGTGCTTGTGTATGTGTGTGTGTTTGCCCTAACATCATGGGATAGTTATAAACGAGTGTCACCAAATTACAAGCAGAGTCTCTCGTTTCCAGTCTTCCGTGTAAACATGTCCGACCACTGGGAGATGTTAACCTGCTTGGAGACAAGTGAGAGTTAAGGACAGAAAGGGCCTTCGACCGCAGAAAATTTGCCTCAACGAATTTCGCATGAAAAACTAAGTGTTAAATTAGGAATGTTAATGATGAATACAATTAGGATTAGTTTTAAACTTTTCGAACATATCCAAAACTGTAGCAAAGTATTCTCATTAATAAAAGTGGAGGCGCAATCTTTCACTAATACCAGGAGAAGGGCAGATAGTATTTGAGAAGCACTATTCTGCGCCTTCGTCTTAGACATTTATCATTCCTCGCTCGAATTCTGATATCTTAGGGCAGCGGACTCGCAGTCATAGGATTGCGGTTTCGATTCCCAGACCGGGCGTTATGAGTGTTTATTGAGCGAAAACACCTAAAGCTCCACGAGGCTCCGGCAGTGGATGGTGGCGAACCCTGCTGTACTCTTCCATCACAACTTTCTCTCACTCTTACTTCCTGTTTCTGTTTCTTCCTGTAATTCAAAAGGTCAGCCTTGTCAGACTGTGTCACGCTGAATATCCCCGAGAACTACGTTAAGGGTACACGTGTCTGTGGAGTGCTCAGCCACTTGCACGTTAATTTTACGAGCAGGCTGTTCCGTTGATCGGACCAACTGGAACCCCCGACGTCGTAAGCAACGGAGTGCCAACAACAATATTTCAAGGGAAATAATTCTATTTTGACTTAGTTAATTTCTATATTATCTCCCTTATATTAGAATTTCTGGTAATGCTGAACATCCAGTTTGAAAAATTGTATCCGCTACACCAGGATTATATGCTCGACAATCTTGTTAAGTAAAGTAATATTATATGCGGTCATTCGGTCTGCGAGACATATCAGCCAAACCTTCGTAGAATCACACCATCCTGCGTTTAAAAATCAAAAAGGTCGCAAAGGGAAATGTCACGGATAATCAAAACAAGATCCTTTCTTTAATATAATTTTATTCATATCTAAGATGCTTTTTAAAATTTAAAATTTGGGTAAAATATTTATTTCATATTAACATTCAAATATGGTATAGTTTGATATATAAGATAATATAAAGAATTAAAATGTATTTAGATGTATGCATACGATAGATATAAAACACAAAACCACATCAAAAATACATATTAAAAAAAATAGATATAAAAAAACGGAAGTCAAAATGGGAAAAGAGAAACAAGGTAAATAGAAAATAAAGAAAAGAAAAACAAAAGAAACAAGGAAAAACACATCAACTCAACACTAAGTGCCTCAATTGGTCGCACATCACAGGGCCTACAAGCTCGCGGTATTGCCACGATCGATGGCGAGGCTAAGGCTTTAGAACAGCCAAGCACCCACACTGGCATCACTTCACCGTTTGCGGACTCGAAACTAGTTTTTGGGTGACAGTTTATTACTTTCGATTGAATGAAAGGCAAAACTGACCGTGACGAGATTTGTCACAGAACGTAAAGAGGAGTAAACTAAATACTGCAGGCATTATCGCCGATGCTCCAACGATTCTGTCCGACTTAGACGATACTGTTCTTTGCTTGTGGATCTGATCTGTTCGTTGAGAGCTGATCTGGCTTAAACAAAATCAACAACTACTGAAATAGTACTAAAACAACTCTTGCTCCATATATTCCATACTCGTTACTAAGAAATTTTTATTGATTACTTCTACATTATTATGATATAAACAAGAGGATCACAGCAAGTATTTTGGAGGGGTTTCTTTACGTTTTTTTGACTCCTTAATTCCAGTTGAAGTTGTAGAGTACACCATCGAGACTTACGATATACCTTAGTCTTTTGAGCCTAGCGGAGTCCAGTCCTTTCCACGGCTGATTGGG
>NC_068983.1:28830157-28841757 GCF_001194135.2 Octopus bimaculoides
GGGGGGGGGGGGTGTAGAGAAAGGGTAGTAAAAGAAAAATAGCAAAACAGCATACAATTTTCTTCTTTTGTTGACATTATTCATAGATGACTATTGATGCTTCTATATACAAAAATCAAAACACCAAGGCTAAAATTCAAAGTTCTTGGTAAAAGAATTAAGACTATGGTCTTGAGCAGTGGTTCCTTTGCGTATTTTGTCACACAACGCTTATATGATTTTCTAAAATCACAGAATCCACACCTATACTTCACAGACTGTTACTGCCACCTTAATTTTAGTGAGACATTAAATGAAACATAACTTAAGATAAACATCTTAGTAGAGAATTTGCATACATACATTAAAATAAAATAAATGTTTATTAAGTTTCATTATAAGACTCTCGCAGAAGTCCCCAATTTTTTTGTCCGGGAGCCCATTTTCATATAAATTGTGTATCTATTGCGTACTCAGACCGAAGAGGAGCTTGGTCCGGGCAAACATCCCCTCCATCTTAGACCCATCTGGTTTGTCCAGACGTGATGGGAAAAGACCTGATGGCCTCAACCTGTGCCCTTGTTCGAGAGGCAGTGCCTTGTCTGGGACGTCACAGTTAGCGACTCTGTAGTGAAACCTCTCTTTCGGGTATTCAATCACAAATGATAACAAAGCGGCTAACATCTAGCCTTCAACTGCCTTGGACCCTTGTGTCCACCACTCTGATTGGTTCTTAATTGCGTGGCAATTGTCTACAGTTTTGTTTCGCGACAAGGTGCATACCATCCAATCGTGGCCTTCAGATAAGGTCACGTGAGAGAGTGATTTTCTGCTGTTCCGGTGAGCCCCTGTTCATCTATAAATAAGCCTGCTCCAAACTACGCCAGTCTTCGCGATCACAGGCCTTCTCAGGTGTGGTCGTTTGACCACATACCAACCAGCCAGTTTCCAGTGACGACGCCAACACCACCGATCTACCGTCTACCACAATGTCGTCGCCACCAGCACCAACAACAGTAAACGCGGTTTTCATCTCGACACTGTTTGAGTGGATGTTTGGGACTACTAAAGTAGAGTGATCTCGAACGCGCAGTCGCGCGTCCGCCCTAGCTAGTCGTGAGTGATCGATCCTAACCCTAAACACATGTATTCATTGGATCTTTTTTAAAACGGGGGCCACATTTTTCATTAACGAAACACTTTGAAACTTGGAACACTGGTAGAATGTGTCATATAAAACATCTTTTTCTCTTAGTCTTCTTAAAAAAAAAAGAAATCCATAAATTATTCCATGTTAAAGTTGTCGTATTTCTGTAATTTCAACCAATCACTGACGTCCATTCAGCCGATATACATTAAGCGCCGACTACATAAACAAACGATTCTGAAACAATTAACCCTAACCCTAACCCTAGGGTTAGGGTTAGGGTTAAAGCAAATTTAAAATGAAAAAAGCAAATAAAACGAAGAATCGTTTGTTTATGTAGTCGGCACTTAATGTATATCGGCTGAATGGACGTCAGTGATTGGTTGAAATTATCGAAATAAGACAATCTTTTACATGAAATAAATTCGAATACAAAAATATTTTTCTGTTCTATAACACAAAATAGATAAGTATACGAAGTTTGAAAGTCTTTCGGTACCAAAAACACTACGTAAAACATTAATGAAAAATGTGGCCCCCGTTTTAAAAAAGATTCTATTCATTTGCACACGCACGCGCACTTTTTATAGGATCGACCACTCACGGCTAGCTAGCGTGGGTGCGCATTCGGGACCACTGCTTTAGTAGTACCTGGATGTTTCCACCACTTAGATAATAGTCAGAACAACCTGCGAGAATCTTCTGAACAAAGTAACCGGTCCAGCATCTACACTCAACTTCACACACAACATGAGACCACAGCTCTGCTCTTGGCCACAACTTCTTGTATAGACACTCTTTCCCATGTGAAACTCTTCTATGAACTGGTATTTCTCTATGTGCTCTGGACTCTCATAGTCTCTATTGCAACTATCAACCTTTTACAACTCCTTTGATTCTTCTGACATCTTGGATGCTGCAGCCAGAGTGAGATCCACAGCTTCTGCGGCTGAGTGGGACAAACTTCTGGAGTACCACGATCCGTCGGCCAACTACAGTTTCCATCCTGTGGAGTTCGAGACGTTTGGTGGGGTCGAACCACTGACTGCGAGATTCTTGTCTTCATTGGCAGCTCGGGAGGGCGCTTGGTTGTTCTAGTGCATCAGCCTTGCCATCACCCGTGGCAACACTGCAAGCATGCTGTCGTGCCTCAGAAGTCATTAGAGAGGTTTCCCAGCGCCCCAAAACTTACTTTTTGTTCGAGTAATAATGATACTATAACAATTTATTATTGAGTTTCTATCGATTAAGTAAAATGTTTTTCAAATTCAACAAGGTTAAAAATTTGAAATGTTGGTTCCAGAACCTTAGTTGCTCATCACTGTTCATACGTTAATGAATTATTTCTAGAATTAACAAGCATTAATAAGTACTTAGTAATATAATATAGTGAAATAATGATGCTAGGTGTTCCCAGAAACGTAGAACATCAGATGAAAAGCTTTACGCTGTTTAACTCCATTCTACTATATTTTTAAGTTCAAATGTCCTTTGGACTTGACGTTGTCTTTAATCTTATAATCAATTTTAAAAAATTAATACCAACGATGTTCTGAGTTTATGCAACCAACTAGAGAACCTCTTCCCTTTGTCTTTGATCAATCGTATTCCAGTCAAGTTACTGAAACAAACAAATACTTCGTGGAGTATTATCAGAGTAGATTCCCTTTGATCATCTTCAACTATCAATATGGAGAAAACGTGACTGACAATAAAAACTAAATCGCACTTTATAAAATAACATCGCACATGGTTTTACATGAATTTTATGCTTGAACTTAAATGGTGTTCAGTACGGGGGAAGCAAGGAACCTTTTTATGTTCAAAGGCTACATAAAAAGTTCAATTTAAAAAGGCTTAATTTTTTTTTTAAATCACTAAGAATAAACATAATTACAATTCCTGTAAATATGTAATTAGAAATATTAAAGAAAAAAATTTTAATTGAGTTTATGTTATTTTTAAGAATATGAGAACATCAAGATAAATTATCCTGTGTAATTAACAAAAAAAAAATGCACTTTTATAATTTCCAAACCTCTCCCAGAAGATCCCCTTACTAGTCTTTCTCTTAAGGCCATTTAGGTACACACCGATATACCATAAAAGAGTCCTTTTGTATTTTAAACAATAAACTAAAAGTGGAAGTCCCGAAGTTCACTTTTTAAACAAATATTCACATTGACAGCCAAGAGTCAACAAACTCTTTTGGAGATGGGGAAGATTAGAAATGTTTTCATCACTTGTAGACCAAACTGAACATAAAGTGAAACTATAATCATACAATGCTACACAAACAACTTCTTTCTATCAAATGTTTGAAATGTCACTTGTTGTAATGAAGAAACTGCTACATATTTCTTGGCATAAATATCAGCATGCACCATGTATAACCCACAGCAGTAAAGAGTTGGAATATTTTTAATTAGGCTAAATAAGGGCAATTGTACATTCAAAGTAAATACGCTTTCCTCAGTTGACAAAGTAAATCATTTTTGTCATTCCATGGTTTCTTAGAATTCATTACATATGCTGCAAACTATATTGGAACAGCATGGATGCTGTTAGCTTCTGTTGCTCCATTTGTTCAAGAAGATGAAAACGTTTACTGTTTTAACATATTTCACTTGAGAAACGTTTTATTTTCTTACCAATTGAATGAACCTTTCATTTTTTTAATGGTATATTAAAACAAAACATTGATTCATTTAGAAGTATTGCCAAAAGAAGTCTTTTGCTCTAGTTTATGGTACTGAATTTTACTATTTGTAATGTTGAATAAAGTTAGTGGGCTGGTCAAAATGAGGTTGTGGGCTGTTGTTTGCCAACCCCACTAAGGTAGATGAATATTTCTGAAACAGTAAATTTCATTATTACAGCAAATAAATAAAACATGAGGCCTCTATTTAGTCACTCAATTTGTTAGAAACAGCAACCAAAATCTCCTTCAAATTATACTCAACTGTTTTAAAAATAGAAGGAAAACATAAAAAGGTAAGGAGATATGTCTTTGTAGAATAATGTAGTCATAAATACACTAATCATTGAACAAAGCTGAAATGATAGCAGCTTGACTTTTGTCATATATCAGTCAATGAAGGTTGACCTGTGGCTAAGAACAACAGAAATCACAAAAAAGAAGCTGAAAGATTTGAGAATGCTTACGTGATTTTAATAATTCTTTTCTTTACAATACTAAACAGTATACAACAAGTAGTAAGCTCCCTAGTTTTCAACCATTAACTCAAGCCATTTCATTTCAATTATGCCCCTAACACTCTTGAGAAAGACATATACATCAAAACTTATTTCTACCTCAAATAATAATATACAGGACAGATACACCTAGATGAGAAAAACATCCCAATAATTTTGTGTACCATAATATAGTTTAGTCTTGCGCATTCAATAAATACACTGAAACAATTAAGATATCCCGGGAGAACTCTTTATAAAATGTATAATCCAGGAATAATCACATCTTAGAAGTGGAGTGGGAGAATTGAACAAAATACATTGCATCTTTAGCTTAAGTTTTGAGTTCAAATCTTACCAAGGTCAGCTTTGTCTGTAATCTCTCTAGGAATCAAGAAAATGTAATCTTAGTTGTGGGTTAGCATGACCATAGGCAATACATTTTAAACAGTGTAAAAAATCTGAAGAATATCAGCTTAAAATTACTATTAAAGGAAAGTTATAAGAAATATTTCTCTACAAATCAATGTAAAAATAATGTATTTAACAGAATGGTTGCTCTATTGCCAAAACATGGTGTATTTCTACATAAGAGAAGAAAGTTAATGGCTTAATGAATATTTTGATTTCCATTTCAAAATAAAAAAGATTCTTGGAAAAATCTATTATAAAATATTTATGTGAACAAATCCAGAATGAAACCAGAAATAGAGCAGGCTTATTTGATATCCTCTGTTATAGGAGAATCATGAACACCTTCACATTACTGAAGGTGGACTGACCAATGACAATAAATTAGAACTGTCGGTGGTAGTTGATGGTATTAGTTCAGCGTATGTTGGTTTGATAGTCGGTAGCTGCACAGTGAATACTGAGTATCATACCTACATTCAAGTAGTATGGAGTGCATTCTGTGTTAACATATATTTCTGTGATAGGTTATTTTTAGATAACTACAGCCAACTATTTATTTGTGTAACACCATTTACACCAGACATGTATACCTACATCATAACATCCTTTCTCTGCTATATTACACAATGAGAAAGCATGTATGTAGTCCCATAGCCTGTAAGAAATAGCAACTGTACCTTCCTCAATGCACCTGCTACCAAAGAAGGGTACATAAGAGAAAATAGTTTTAGGTGCCCCAGTAAAGACAGATTCATCATGTCTAGAGTGTCTTTGATCATTTCCTTGGACCATCAACCCCTGATGGAGTTGTAATGGTACTGTTAATATATACAGCAAATCCTAGGCACTCTGAGATTAGCAGAAGCTCATCCCTTTCCAGATCTGATCACAGGATTTTTTTATCAACTTGACCTAGAGTTAAACAATAACAGGAGTAAGTCTAAATGAAAAATCCTCACCCATCTATTATTTTCTTTATCTATTCCATTCAAATCAATCCAGAATTATCATATGATCACAATTTATATGCTTATTTATCATGATGAGAGAATGAATCTATAATACAGTAAATTTCATGTTTCAACTCAGCATCACCTCTACTTATACAATATAACTCCATTGTCTCAGATCTTCCTTAGTTCTCATGTATCACACAACATACCACCTCCTACAAATTAATAAAACTTCCTCACTAATATTCCTTCATCCATTACATTATATCTCTACTTGTGTAACTGGATGTAGGTATGGCTGTGTGGTCAAGAAGTGGGTGCTTTCTAAGTAGGTTGTAGACATAGTCCATTGTCCAGATTAATTACATCACATGATCCTTGGGTGTCTTTTGTAGATTTCACTCAGTTGTAGAAATAAGCTGCAATGTCACTGGTGCCAAGCTGTATCAGCCTTTGCTTTCTGCTTAGATAACATCAAAAAGGGGAAGCTGGTATGCATGAGTGACTGCTGGTCTTCTATAAACAACCTTGCCCGGACTTGTGCCTCGGAGGGGAATTTTCTAGATGCAATCCCATGGTCATTCATGACCGAAGGGGGTCTTTACCCTTACTCTGGATGCAACCATCCTGGCCAGATCTCCATTTTAAAGATATCTTCTTCCAGCCCTTCATCTCACAATTCTCAAAAGCTCAGTAAAAAGTTATAGGCGTTGCCTGTTCCTTCTAATTAAAAATAAATTCCATGGCATAGTACTTTAAGAAAGAATCTTCACACATAACCTCCAGTCATTTAAATTTCGTTCATGAAAAGAACCTGTTTCCATTTGTATTCATAGATGGTAGACTTAATCTATCATCCGGATAAACAGTACCACTTAGTTCTTGGATGGGTATTTTAGCAGAGCCCACTTTATTGTAAACATTCAAACTAGATCTCCTGTCTGAAGATAACTTACACCCCAGCCTTCCTACCAGGCTCAAAGACCCTAAAAATGTGGTGGATACTGGTCTTTCTGCCTCCAAGTAAATCGTGTAACAATTAATTGAAAAACGCAACTAAAATTTTATGCCTTTTATACTTTTACTTCCATGTTGTTTCAATCTTATTTGTAACCAATCTTTCTTATTATTTATCAATAATGTGTGTCCAATGAACCATGTTCAGCTTGTTCCACTTCATTTGTTACAGATCCCCTATATGTATAGTCTACAGTTCAGAGAAATACTACATGTTATTTCTTGTGTACACCTCAAGGAGTTTGCGTTTGTATACACACACACGCATATATATATATATATATATATATGTTCATATTTATACTTATAGAGAGAGACGGGGAGATAGAAACACAGACAGACAGAGGAATTTTTCTACAGTAAACAGATATAAATTAAAAATGGATCTCTATCAATTTTGACAAAGATGGCTCCTACATACTTCCTATGAGGTGTATGATTACTCATTGTTGAAAAATAAATTTAAATGTATTATTACTTCATATCTATAATTAACAACTAAAAGATGCCTTTCTCAATATGAAAAGCAAAACCACACTTTCTTCAATCAACTGAATTTATCTGCTCAACGAATAAGCATGTGACTGAACATTCTCAGGCACTTGTACTCTTAACTTAATTTTCAGGCAGAGTCGACATAACACGGTTTCTCTTCACCCAGTTTCCCTCACAATGCTTGTTTTCATCACAAGGTTGGAGTAAAAGACACTTTACTGAAGAGGTTACTCAGTAGAACTCAACCTTGGAACTTGTGATTCTCAAGCAAAATAGATATAACAATTTCTTAAATGTATTCCATTCTGTCAAGGCCCTATCCATTATCGTGTCTCTAATTCTACTTTCAGTATTATTTAATCAAATTGCCAGGACATTGTTTAACCCTGGGTCAACCTCGATTAAGCAATCATCATCATCATAATCATCGTTTAACGTCCGCTTTCCATGCTAGCATGGGTTGGACAATTTGACTGGGGACTGGCGAACCGGATGGCTGCACCAGGCTCCAATCTGATCTAGCAGAGTTTCTACAGCTAGATGCCCTTCCTAACGCCAACCACTCTGAGAGTGTAGTGGGTGATTTTACATGCCACCGGCACGAGGGCCAGTCAGGCGGTACTGGCAACGGCCACGCTCAAATGGTGTTTTTTACGTGCCACATGCACAGGAGCCAGTCCAGCGGCACTGGCAACGACCTCACTCGAATGTTTTCTAACGTGTTCAAAACCATTCCAAACACGACCAATCCATCTTTATCCCTTATTTAAGATGGGTGTGTGAGCTGAAGAAAGTTAGAGTGCTATTTCTAGCAGTCAAATCGACCCCAGGACTTAATCTTTGTAAGCCTAGTACTTATTCTATAGGTCTCTTTTGCCGAACCACTAAGTTACGGGGGCCTAAACACACCAGCATCAGTTGTCAAGCGATGTTGGGGGGACAAACACAGACACACAACATATACACACGCATACATATATACACATATATATATATATATATATATACATATATACGATGGGCTTCTTTCAGTTTCCATCTACCAAATCCACTCACAAGGCTTTGGTCGGCCCGAGGTTATAGTAAAAGACACTTGCCCAAGGTGCCACGCAGTGGGACTGAACCTGGAACCATGTGGTCGGTATGCAAGCTACTTACCATACAGCCACTCCTGACCCCAGTACTTTTCCCCCGTTAAGCCTGATACTTATTTTATTGATCTCTTTTGCCAAACTGCTCAGTGATGGAGACATAAACACACCAGCACTGGTTGTCAAGCAGTGGTGAGGAACAAACATAGACACACACACATATATATACTCATACAACAGGCTACTTTCAATTTCTGCCAACCAAAACCACGCACAAGGCTTTGGTCAGCCCAAGACTATAATTGAAGACACTTGCTCAAGGTGCTATGCAGTGGGACTGAACCTGGAAGCATGTGGTTGGGAAGCGAACTTCTTACCACACAGCCACTTCCTTCAGTGTCCATCTACATTTCCATGCAAAGTATTGGTCAGCTTGAGACAATAGTAGAATACACTTACCCAATATGCTGCACAGTCAGATTAAATATAAAACTGTGATTATGAAGCAAACTTTTTGGCCATACAGCCATTCTATTCTTGCGTCTATGAATATAGTTGATAGTTTCTCTTAGCTAAGTAATCTAATTAGTGTTGATGGTGATTGGAAGGAAGAAATTCAGTAAACTGCTGTCACAGCGAACCAGGAAAAAATTTCACTTGTCTACCAAACACAGATATTTCAAAGCATATATAAAAAATGTGACACAGTATGGTAGTGAGACATGGACTGTAATTGAAAGAGCTGTAAAAGCTAGAGAGAAATGAATTGTTGAATGAATAATGTTAACTTGCTCAAGAAGTATACAATAAAACTGAAGAAATCCAGGAAACTGTTGTCACAGAAAACTAGAAAAAAATTTCCCCTTGTCTACAGAAGACAGACATTACGAAGTGTATATAAAAAAAAGCATGACACAGCATGGTAGCAAGACATGGACAGCAAATGTGGTAGAGTTGTAAAAGTTGGAGAGAAATGAACTGTTAAATGAATAATGGTAACCTGCATAAGAAACTAAGAGAGCAGCTGTGCATCGGACACAGAAGCTGAAAGATGAAGGACAGAAAACTACATTAGTAAGGTTCAAATGATACTATCAGGTGAGGAGTGCTGTTTAAAGAGGTATCATGTACGACTGGTGGAGACGTATATGCAAGAGAAAGATTAAGAAGGACTTGGAAGAAGTGGTAATTTCAGATATCTTGATAATGTCTTCTAAAGAAAGATTATGATGAAAGACTGAGATGATGGCTAATATGCTGTATAGTGGAACTAACCAATTCCTAAACCATCATACAAAATTGGACGTTAAATTACTGATGATTGAAGATGATTGCCCAGAATTGTGAGAGATGATGAGTTATCAAATCATAATCTTTATTATAACTGACTATATTTTTACTCAGCAAAATAACCTATTTTAAGTAAGTGAGAATGGTTTTATATGGTTACTCAACATGCCAAAAATAGGTCAAATTACCCTCAACTAACATTCTGCAGTCTTATAAACAAAAGGACACATGGGACTAAATTAGCCATGGATGTACAATGTTACAAAAAGGGGCAAGAAGGATTATGAAGACCAACAACTGTCTGGATGAGAATTAGACAGAAATAATTATAGATTGTAGAACAAATAGAGGTGATCAGAAACTTCAGTAATAACTGGAAAATGGACACGAAACTCTTCATTCTTTAGTTTTTTTTCCTCATTTGATTAGTTTAACCAATATTTTATTCATCCTCTGATTAGCAACATTAAAAACCTGCAAATTGCACTAAATTTCTTTTACATCACAAGTGAATACCTTCAATTAGATGCAGTAATAATTCTGTCATTACAGAGGAATTATTAATGCTGCAAAGAAATGTTCTCTTTGTATAAAGTCAATTTATTACATGTGTTAAAAGTGTGAAGCAACTGACAACAAGAGAGAAAACTATAGCAATAGTGAAGCAACATCGAAGAGACTGAAGGCTGGAGATTGGCAGCTAGAGGAGAAAAATATTTGAGTGTGATTTCTTAGCTATTTAATTTAAAATTAGAAAGATAGAAATAACTATTCTCACATCTTAGATAGTGGAGATAAAAATATAATTGCTTTGTTATAAAACAGTATCGTTACAAATTTGAGATAGATTCATTACAAATAAATGAGTAATTATGGGTCTTATTGGGCAGGTTGGTAATGTAGTACCATGAAAATTTCTATATGGTACTAGTAATGATAGATTTAAATTTTAGGAGTTTGGTGGGCCTCTCAGACACAAAAAATATATAGCATAAATTATCAAATTATATATATAAATGTCCCTTCTTGGCATGTAACTGGAATTAAGTTAAACCTCCATACAAAGGTTAAATGTAAAAAAAAAACTAACCCATTGTACATAAATGTACCATGGAAATAGTCAAAATTTATGAATGTTAATGTTATACACCATCACCATCATCATTTTAGCATCCACTTTTCTATGCACGCATGGGTCAGAAGGAGTTTATTCAAACAGATTTCTATGGTTAGATGCTCTTTCTGTCACCAACCCTTACTTGTTTCCAAGCAATATAATATTTGCCTATAATCAAACATATTTTTGTAGAATTTTGAAAATGAATAATATTGATTTACAACAATCAATGTCAAGACAAGGAGACGAACACATATACGTACATTTAAACACACATACAGGCACTACAGAAGACACTTGCCCATGGTGTCATGTGATTGAAACTATGTAGTTGGGATGTTAAACATAAAAACTGACAAGTTAGCAGCAGGGCTACCATAGAGCTTGGAGCAAATGTACTAAAAGCTTAGGCTAAAATATACCAAATCAAGTAAAATATGTAAAAAAAATTTTTAAATTCATCAGACCTGCCTCAAATTTTAATCACCCATGCTTCCTTAACAGGAAAATAAGTTTTGCATTTTTATTTTGGTGCATTTTACACCCAAATAAACTTAATCAGTTGCTTGGTTCAACAACACTTCTTAGCCATTGGATGCCTTTAATGGAATACAATTAGCTGCAAATATCTGAAGCCAGGTCTCATCAGATAATAATCAAGAATATTAATTCAATCATTTTAGCAATCATGGAAGACGACTTTGGAAACGTTTCAGTTATTTTAGACCACATTAGCAAAGTGCAGATTTCACTGTACTTGCTCAATTTATATATGTGGTGTTATGGGCTGTGGTGAGCTGTGTGTTGTGGTGGAGAGAGGTGAAGCCAGACCGGAAGGGTCATACCGGAAGGGTCATACCGGAAGGGTCATACCGGAAGGGTCATACCGGAAGGGTCATACC
>NC_068983.1:28842782-28851006 GCF_001194135.2 Octopus bimaculoides
TATATAAAGGCACAGGTATGGCTGTGTGATAAGAAGCTTGCTTCCCAGCCACATAGTTCCAGGTTCAGTCCCACTGCATGGTACCTTGGGCAAGTATCTTCGACTATAGCCTCAGGCCAACCAAAGCCTTGTGAATGGATTTGGTAGATGGAAACTGAAAGAAGCCTGTTATATATATATATGTGTGTGTCTGTGTTTGTTTCCCCCACCATAGCTTGACAACCGACGTTGGTGTGTTTACGTCCCCGTAACTTACCTGTTCAGCAAAAGAGGCCAATAGAATAAGTACTAGATTTACAAAGAATAAGTCCTGGGGTCAATTCGTTTGACTAAAGGCAGTGCTCCAGCATGGCCACAATCAAATGACTGAAACAAGTAAAAGAATAAAAGAATATATATATACACACACTCACACACACAGAAGTGTATATTGTAACATATGGTTGACTAGTGTTTTGATGGTAGTGACCTTTGATTTTAAATAATTACCTCATTATTTTAACATCCACTTTCCATGCTTGCATGGGTCAGACAGAATCTCCTGAAGCTGATTTTCTACAGCCAGATGCTATTCCTGTTTGCCAACTCTCGCCTGTTTCCAAGCAAGATAATGGTTCCTTATAATTGGACATTTTTGACATCACTTGTATGACGGCAAAATTTACTTACCACTATTGCATAAGAGTTGTAAAGAAACAACAAACACACAAACATTCACAATCAAACTGTTACACACATGCTATTACACACACACACACACACACACACACGCACACATACATACATATAAATTGATACGACAGGCCTCTTTCAGATATATATAGATACATCTTGTGAACTGCAAAAATTGCTGCTTAAACTTTATAATTCTTGAGGCTTCAAATATCATGCTGTTATAGGAAGAAAATGACAAATGGACAAAGCTCTAAGGATTCTTTACATTTGAGCAACAGCAACATTATTGCATACATGCAGTTATATTTGGCAGTTATAGCAGATTTATTGACATTTTTATTTTATATATATATAGGCGTAGGAGTGGCTGTGTGGTAAGTAGCTTGCTTACCAACCACATGGTTCCAAGGGTTGTCACAACTGAAATGCTTTTTAGCATAAGTCTGCTTGATCAGGGTTGTTGTTGGCACTCCGTTGCTTACAACGTCGAGGGTTCCAATTGATCCAATCAACGGAACAGCCTGCTCGTGAAATTAACGTGCAAGTGGCTGAGCACTCCACAGACACGTGTACCTTTAACGTAGTTCTCGGGGATATTCAGCGTGACACAGTGTAACAAGGCTGACCCTTTGAATTACAGGCACAACAGGAACAGGAATTAAGAGTGAGAGAAAGTTATGGTGGAAGAGTACAGCAGGGTTCGCCACCATCCCCTGCCAGAGCCTCATGGAGCTTTAGGTGTTTTCGCTCAATAAACACTCACAACGCCTGGTCTGGGAATTGAAACCATGATCTTATGACCGCGAGTCTGCTTCCCTAACCACTAGGCCATTGCGCCCCCACTGTGTGGTAAGTAGCTTGCTTACAAACCACATGGTTCCAAGGGTTGTCACAACTGAAATGATTTTTAGCATAAGTCTGCTTGATCAGGATTAGCCAGGAGTTAAACAACAACAGAAACATATTCACTGTCAACAGCATCACAAATATTTTGATTGATATCACAATACTTCTTCCTTTTTTTCTTCCTCCTCCTTCTCCTCATTGCAATATTTACAAGTGAATCTGAATTCACAACCAAGTAATAACAAAAAAAAGAAATTGCATAAAACTCAAAAGCAGATTTAATAACCAATAGAAATGACAAAACCAGCAATCATTAAACACACATGTTAAAATCAAATTTAATGAAAGAAAACATATCTATTAAAAGCCTTGAAGCTATCTTCAAAAAATGGCAAAACTTCTGTTCATAAGACTTGTTAAAAATCAAATGACCAAACTGGAGCAAATACATGAAATTAATCTCAATGTCATTTACAATGACCAAACACTAAATTAATATAAAAATACAATTAAACCAATTTTACCAAAGTACTTAGGCATCTAATTGCCTTAGTATAACAACAGCTCAAGAGTGCCACTAATGAATATTTAGGAGAGGTTAGTTAGTCAGCAAAATTAATGAAATTTTAGCAAGAATTTGGAGAAATATTTGATGGAGATGAGTTTTCAGTGATCAGAATTATTCTAGTCTGACTAACATTGCATTTTTAGGTTTTTGTTTTAATTTTTTATATTGATTTGCTTCTCTTAGCTATAAGAGAAATTAATCATAAATGAAGGAAATTGTTAAAATTTCATAAAAATTAGAATTAATTTATAAATAATATATTAACTTTTTTTTTTTACAGGCAATGTTTTTATGTCCAAGGAAATAGCTAAGGATGTACAAAATATAGATGTAGGGCTGTGTGGTATAAAGTTTGCTTCCCAACCACATGGTTTCGGGTTCAGTCCCACAGCATGGGACGTTGGGCAAATGTCCATCAAGGAAATGAACTTGTTTGTCAAAGAACCAGAAATATACATATAGTTCTTTATATTATAGTGAAATAAAGAAAAGAAATAAAAGCTTGTCTGTCACTGACCCAAAGTAAATATTTGACCAAGTAGATCAACAAGAAAAAGAACAGTAACAAACCTTGTTTCCAGAGTACCACAAGCCAAAAGTCTGGCGATGGCATAGGAAATATTTTAACCATGGGCTGCCCAAAACCTTGGGAGTGGGTTTGATAGACGGTAACTGAAAGAAGTTTATGTGTGTATATGTGTGTGTGTGTGTGTGCATGTGTGCGTATAAGTGAGTGTGTGTATGTCTGTCTTTGTGTCTATGTTTATCCCCTGTCACAGCTTGACAACCAATGTTGTGTTGGTGTGTTTATATCACCGTAACTTTGCAGTTTGGCAAAAGAGATTGATAGAATAAGTACCAGGCTTAAAAAAAAAAACAAGTACTGGGGTCGATTCATTTCTCTAAAATTCTTCAAGGTGGTGCTCCGGCATGGCTACAGTCTAATGACTGAAAAGATATAAGGCAAAGGATAAAAGTTAAAACTAGTGTTTATAGAAGTTTGTTCATTTTTATGTTATAGCCTGGATCAGATGGATATAGATTACAGAGACAATTTTCAACCAGATGTCTTCCCTATCACTCACTCTTATCTGTAAAATGTATCCTGTAAAAAAAAAGTTGTATTTAGTTATTTCATTGATCTACTGCCATATTTCATGTACTCCAATGAGAAAATATGGAAATGGATGTCATTTATTCATATGGCTACATTCAGAGGTATAAATGTACAAATAAAAAAAAAGATAAAAAGTCCTTTCCAAGCTATAGACTCATAAAGCCAGTTTCCTGTATTATGTGGTGTATATACTCCACCTGGAAGTGGACATTGGACACTGGTCTGTTGCATGATTACACATTTTTGCTATAATCATGACCTGAATAACCTAACCACTAAGCCATGTTTCTTTACTGTCCATACAAGGTGACACAAACACACACACATACACACAGAATGGGCTTCTTTTAGTTTCTGTTTATAAAATCCACTCACAAAGCTTAGATCAACCCAAGGTTACAGAAGAAATTTGCCCAAGATGCCTCACAGTGGAGCTGAATCCGAAACCACACTGTCAGGAAGTGAATTTCTCAACTGCACACACACACACACACACAATGGGCTTCTTTTAGTTTCTGCTTATAAAATCCACTCACAAATCTTAGATCAACCCATGGTTACAGAAGAAATTTGCCCAAGATGCCTCACAGTGGAGCTGAATCTGAAACCACACTGTCAGAAAGTGAATTTCTCAACTACACATGCCTACACACACACATATATATATATTGACAGTCGGCCTTCATCTCCTTGTCAGCTTGGACATGCATGTTCCAGATGACAGAAGCCGGTTAATTGTCATGTAACATGTTTAATTCTTATTTACATCACTTCTCATTTATTTTCACATCTAAGCGTTGGTATATTGCCCAGTAGGTAGAATTAGCTGCTGCCAACTCTCTCATGTCTGTGAATATACTCTAACTTGGCAAAGGTTAGGCTGCTGGAAATGATGCGATCACTTACTTCATTGTACTGGTTCCACACTCTCTCCACTTAGCATCATTTCTTTTCCATTGTTATATTTTCGTAATAAGGTGTCAAGCTGGCAGAATGGTTAGCGTGCCAAGCAAAGTGCTTCATGGCATTTCGTCCGTCTTTAGGTTCTGAGTTCAAATTCCACTGATATCTACTTTGCCTTTTATCCTCTTGGGGAAGATAAAATAAGTGTCAATAGAGCTCTGAGGTCGATGTAATTGACTTAATCCTTCCCTCAAAAATGCTGGCCTTGTGCCAAAATCTGAAACCATTATTATTATTATCATATAAGGTGGCGAGCTGGCAGAATTGTTAGTGTATGGGATGAAATGCTTAGCGGTATTTCACCTGTTGCTACGTTGTGAGTTCAAATTCCGCCAAGGTTGACTTTACCTTTCATCCTTTCAGGGTCGATAAATTAAGTACCAGTGAAACACTGGGGTTGATATAATCAACTAGTCCCCACCTAACAAATTTGAGGCCTTGTGCCTCCAGTAGAAAGGATGATGATGATGATTATTATTATTATTGAGTGAGAGAGCAGTGCATGCCATCAAAGTGACACTGGGGTAAAATATACGAAGCCCATTATACCCATCATGACTACCCGTCTGATAAGGGTACACCAGGCACATGCATCACAACCATGTGTGTGTGCAACATGGTGATCTCATATCAAGATAAACAGCGCATGACCTTGCAGGTGGGGACCATATTATTATTATTATTATTATTATTATTGTTACTTAGGTGACAAGTTGGGACAACTGTTAGCATGCCAGGCAAAATGCTTAGCAGCATTTTGTCAGTCTTTATGTTCTCAGTTCAAATTTGACTAAGGTCAACTTAGCATTTTATCCTTTCAGGGTTGATAAAATAAGCACCAGTCGAGCACTGGGGTCGCCGTAATTGACTTACCCCATCCTCCAAAATTGCTGGCCTTGTGACAAAATATTAAGGTAGAGAATTGGCTTACTTTTCAGATTGTTGGTTAGAATGCTTCATAGTATTTGTTTTAGCTCTCAGCACTTAGAATCCAAATACTGCTGCCTTCAGCTTTGCCTTTCAAGCTTTCGAGTCAGGTCAGGTGTGGAAGGCAAGTACCATTGCAGCGTGTCACTGCATCCAACATCTCCTAGTGGATAACACCTTTGTACCACTTAGGCAACAACCCCCACAACCCAGCCTGTCCTCCAGCATTATCCCCATTTGGCAGATGGGGTGGGGCTGACAACTTTATCCCATCGCTTCACACAATATGCCTCTTAGGCAGTTGAGGTGCTACCCCAGAGAAAAGAACTTGATAGGTGTTTGGGTAGTGTTTGCTTGGGAGGGTTTTACAAGGTCAGATTGCAAATCCTGCCTCAACCTCTTTTAGTCACCTTTTACGACACTCAAAGGAAATGTTGGGTCTATTCTTTGGCATGCTGGTCCTCACAGAGTGTTGATAAAAAAATTAATTATTCAAAGAAGTGGATTGGTGAAAGTACTACAGTTTCAGACGTTCCATGCATTCTAACAGAAATACTAGTGGTATTTCGTCTGTCTTTACGTTCTGAGTTCAAATTCCACCGAGGTCAACTTTGCCTTTCATCCTTTTGGGGTCGATAAATTAAGTACCAGTTACGCACTGAGGTCAATGTAATCGACTTAATCCCTTTGTCTGTCCTTTGTCTATCCCCTCTATGCTTAGCCCCTTGTGGGCAATAAAGAAATAAGAAATACTTGCATTGGCACTGGTGCCCCACATTGGACAACAATAGCTGCACAGAGGGGTACTTGCATATATAAGTAGCTGCTTGTCTTCCAGAAAAATAAAACACCTTGCACATACGGGTACATACCATAGTCAGACCTTGGTCAATAGCAGCCATAGAATCATAATTATTGCTGTTAAATAGAGAAGGTAGCAAGCTAGCAGAATCATTAACATTCCAGACAAAAAAAAAATGCTTAGATGCATTCTCTGTCTCTGCATTCTGAGTTCAAATTCCACCAAGGCCAGCTTTACTTCTCATCCTTTCAGGTTCAATAAAATAAGTACCAGTTGAGTACTCGAGTCAATGTAATCAACCAGCCCCCTCTTCACAAATTATAGGCCTTGTGCTTATAATAGAAAGGATAATCGTTAAATAGAATATGATGTGGGTGTTTGGCTCGTTATATACAAATATTGGCACCTAAAATAACACTTTAGTAAAAGTAATTGTTTTGTCCCTTCTGCTGCCCTCTATCAGATGAATGAAAACTAACTGATGTATAAAATTAAGAAAATATTCCGATCTCTCTAGATGTCCATAATTTATAAATAACATGAGCAGGTTACAGGCAACATGCCATTTGGCAGTAATGAGGAAAATTTGCCTGAGAGGAACTGATTAACTGATTTTTTTTTCCTACTTTTCTGGACAAGATTTTTCTTCTTATTGATTCAGTTCATAGATTCTGTTTGTGTAGTTCTGATATCCATAATAATTTTCCTTCACGTTCACTTCAGTAAGACTGACTTAAATATTCCCTACCAGCTAAGTAGCTTAGATCAAGTATGGTAAAAATATTTTTCTACCAGCAGGCCTTATGAGATTTTGTTCTTCATAAATCAGATTACTAAAAAAATTAAGCTAACAAACATCATCTGCAAAACAGAGTATATCATGTAAACATTAACTCTGGACTACATCATATATCATATTAAGTACAGCATATTCCTTTTATGATATTAAATACAGAGTGCCCATATATTACATTAACTATGGCGAATAACATATGCTCTATTAGTTATAGAGTGCAACATATATTCTACAAAGTACGGAGTATGGCATGCATTAAGTACTGAGCACACCATACAGTACATCATATATTACATAAAGTGCAGAGTATATCATATAATGTTAAATACAGAGTACACCATATTCCACTAAGTAAATCTCAAGTAGTTGATCATAAGAAGATCTGATTGAATAAGAAAGAAATGAAACTGACCAAATTAACAATATTTGATCCAAAGATTATGCTACAAAATTTCAGTGAATATGATGAAAGTAAATAGGACAAAAATAAATAGGATGAAAGGCAAAATCAAACTCGGTGGAATTTGAACACAGAACATAAAGACAGACAAAATGCCATTATCAGTTTTACCTAGTGTGCTAATGATTCTGCCAGCTTGCCCTCTTATTATGTTTGAATAATAACATAAGCAAACTGACAAAGTTGTTTGAGAATTAGATAGAATGCGTTGCTGAATTTGTTTTCATTCTATGCACCTTGTGTTCAAATTCTGCCAAGGAAAACATAGTCCTTCATCCTTTCAGAGTTGATAAAAAAAAAGAGCACCAATTCAAGGTGCCAGATTAGCAGAACTGTAAGAACATCAGACGGGATACTTGATGGTATTTGTTTGAGATCTTTACATTCTGAGATAAAATTCTACCACTGCATACACTTATTTAGCCACCTGGTTTAGCACTACCAACTGTCCCCGACAGGTGCCTTGGATAAAGTTCATACAGTTACAAGCAAACTCTGGTGTGAGTCTGAGGATATCTTCTTCCATCTCAGAGGCCCTATACAAAGGCTTGGGCATTGCATTCTTTCCTGACTTTAAGAAATAAAAAAAAGTAGGGGTTGAACGCAAAAGGCTACCTACTGTCTGAGTGTCATAGGTTCCCATGTGGGGTGCAGATTATGCAGGGATCTGCATTTCATGAACTTATTTTGAATTCTAAGCAACATACTCTTTTTTGAAGAATTTTCAGCATTTCTAAAAAAAAAATGTTCTCAAATGAACACAAAGTAAGTGATTCACAGACACCAGAATCCTCTTTACCATGCAGAAATACTTTGGAAATAAGCCAAAAACCTTTCTACTCCAACAAGGATAAGAATATCTAATATTGATGAGAAATATCTGATACATCTAATGTAAAATCTGTGTGTGTATGTGCTTGTGTGTGTAAGTGCTTGTGTGTGTGTGTGTATGTCTGTGTGCATGACTGTGTGTATGTATATATACATGTGTATGTGGGTGTGAGCATGTATGTATGTATGTATATGTCTATATGAATATGTATATATATATATACACACACACACACACA
>NC_068983.1:28851296-28852510 GCF_001194135.2 Octopus bimaculoides
TATATATATATATATATATATATATATATCTATATATATATATATATATATGTATATTCATTCATATAAATATATATATATATATACATACATGCATATATATATGTATATATGTAAGTATGAATTATGAATATAAGTATATGTGTGTGTGTGTGTATGTCTGTGTGCATGACTGTGTGTATGTATATATACATGTGTATGTGGGTGTGAGCATGTATGTATGTATGTATATGTCTATATGAATATGTATATATATATATACACACACACACACACACACACATATATAATGTGGAGATTATATATGTGTGTGTATGGAATACAATTCAGCTGAACAGATGAAGCCAGAAACATTTACAGCTGATGCCATGTTCTCAAGATGTTTGATAATGTAATCATAATATTGAAAGTATTGAAAACAAATTTACTCAAAGAGTTTCTTTTCTTTTGTTGATGATAAGAAGAGAAATATATGTTGCTTTATTGTGGCTTTGTTAGATTATATAGTTCAATAATTCTAAGTAAAAATAACTTTGATTCTTCTTCTTGATCAAAAATTTCAATTTTAGTGCCATGTGATATGTATGTATGTGTATGTATAGGAGAGAAAGAGTGAGAGAAAAGATTTTTATGAATTGCTAGTATATATATATATATATATATATATATATATATATATATTACACACACACAAAGATATGTATGCACAAATGTATATATATAGAAATGTATATACATATACCTAAACATATATATATACATGTGTGTATGTGTATGTATATATAAACATATATATACAGACACACACATATACAGTATATACATGCACACCAGCTGATGAAGGAAAAGTTCCATAAGTGGTTTGTCTGTTTTCCTATGTGTTCATTCTGTTGCCCGTAAAAAAAGTCAGTTTTTTGTGCTTTGTTTATGTTCCCGTTCCTTTTTTTGTCCACTTTTTTTGATGTCCTGTACCTGGATATGCGTCTATATATACATGTAGATGTAGGTATGTACATATATGTATGTATACATGCATATGTTCATATATTATTTGTATTATTATATATATATATATATATATATATAGTGAAGTATATTGCCACTTAAATGTGGCTGACTCCTAGGGGTGGATGTTACTGTTGCTTTTAGCCCCAGGAGGACATCTCCTCCAGCTGGCTTATCGACACACTTCTGTGTGGAAACAGGACACAGAA
>NC_068983.1:28852752-28859467 GCF_001194135.2 Octopus bimaculoides
TATATATATATATATATATATATATATATATATATATATAATATTGATGATAAGGAGAATGAAGAATTTGAACATTCAAACTTCATGTTTATTTCCAGTTAATTTATTCATAATAACTCTCTGAGCGAAATACATTCGGACAGTTATTATGAACAAACTAATTGGAAATAAACAAAGTTTGAATGTTCAAATTCTTCATTATCATTATTATCAATATTGTACTTTACACTCTAAGTAGCCAAGAAATAAATTGTGACATTGGATGGGAGTTAAAGGACATTTACCAAAAAATGCACCATCTGAAGGAACCAGCCTTGACATTTAACATAGAGAAATTCAGTATCTGCCTGGTTGTTATATCCCTCCTCTTACCATATATATATATATATAAGAGTGAACAAACAAAAAGAAAAGGCACTCAACACATTCAGTAGGAGTTACAAGCCAAATCAAACTGTTTTAAATAATAATAATAATAATAATAATAATAATAATAATAATAATAATAATAATAATAATAATAATAATAATAATAAGAGAAGGCAGTGAGCTGGCAGAATCGGTAGCATGCCAGGCGAAATGCTTAGCGGTATTTCATATGTCTTTACGTTCTGAGTTCAAGGGAGAAAATCTTGGTATAAAAGATGGGCTACAGCAAATATTCTGCTCAATACCACAGATTTGCTTGTCAGTTGTTTGACCTTAACCAGTTGAGCATGTCCCTTAATGGATGATGTTATGTGCATCTCTGATCACGAGCAAAAGTAGTGGGGGAACATCATAGCCATGTGTTGAAAGGAATTCTTTGGGGTTTGAATAATTCACCTTTGGAAACATGGGTATTTTGCTCAATATCCTTAAACAAACCTTATTCGGGGACCTTTTGAGCGGAATGGGCTACTTGACCTGAAGAAAATTCTAACTGGGACCCACCTGCAAGGTCATGTGCTGTTTATCTTGATATGAGGTCACCATGTCGCACACATATGGTTGTGATGCATGTGCCTGGTGTACCCTTATCAGATGGGTAGTCATGATGGGTATAATGGGCTTTGTATATTTTACCCCAGTGTCACTTTGATGGCATGCACTGCTCTCTCATGCAATAATAATAATAATAATAATAATAATAATAATATATTTATTTATGTCATATCATTAAGGTAATAACCTTATAATGTGCATTTCAAAGCTTCACAACAGTTATCAGCTACCATATGCTATCATACAGTAGGAATACTTCTTTCACTAGGTATACATGTGGAAATCCACTAGTGTTCACAGAATTCATACACAAGAAGTTATAGTATAACAAGACGGAACGAACAGGCTTTAATCCAAATCACAACAATTGTTTCTGTGCTTTAGTAACAGTTGTTAACTGCTGAGTTTGCCATATTATGCAATTTATTATATAAATATGATACCACAATAGCTGTGTACCTGCTCATCATCAGGTTACTTTGAGAGCACTTCCAGATCACCCATAGTTTCCCATTGTTTTATGCCTATATTCTATGTCTAGAATTTCTTTGATGGAAAGCAACACGTTGATTCAAACAGACACAAGTCATAAAATACTAAATGATTTAATGGAAATGAAAATCAAAATGTAAATTATAAAATAAATAAACCAAAATTAATCAAGGAAAATGAAAAAATCAGAAATATTAAATATAAATTAACAAAACCTCAGATTCAGTCATTTCTTTAGTATAAACGTGTTTTGCTGTCTATGAAGATATATTACTGACAAAAGAGCTAAAAAATCCATTTGGAGGGTTGGATGTAATGAGTGGGCACAAGTAGAGGGAGGGGATACTGAGAGGATGTGTTGTAGGAAAGGGATTCAACAAGGACATATTGTGTGCCAGTAGGTCCATGATGGAAAATAGATGGGACTGCAGCAGATGCTAAGCTTCAGTGAGGGGAAGAGGGTATTGAGAAAATGGGTTATGTTGAGGGGGAAAGGTCAGGGCACAGATTGTGTGTAGGGGGAAGGGTGTAAGAGAATGGACTTTGCTAAAAGACCAGTGATAGTATTGAACTGGGCAAGGGATTAAGTCTACCACACAAAGTCAGGAACAGTTCCATCAAGTTTCAATACAGTTTCTTATTTCTTTATTGCCCACAAGGGGCTAAACATAGATGAGACAAACAAGGACAGACAAAGGGATTAAGTCGATTACATCGACCCCAGTGCGTAACTGGTACTTAATTTATCGACCCCGAAAGGATGAAAGGCAAAGTCGACCTTGGCGGAATTTGAACTCAAAATTTAACGGCAGACGAAATACCGCTAAGCATTTCACCCGGTGTGCTAATGTTTCTGCCAGCTCGCCACCTTGATACAGTTTCAATACAGTTTTTGTCTATTTAATTTCATTCACAAGGCACTAGGCAACCTAAGGCCATAGCGAAAGACACTCAACATTGAAACCAAAGCCTTGCAGCTGTAAACCAAACTTCTTAACCACACAGCCACAGCTAATGTAGGGGGTTACTTCCAAGAATTTGGCCTACTATCACTATCACATATAAAACTGTATTCTTTTCACCTCACTCTAACCATTCCTTCATTCTAACAATTCTTATACTATTCTTCCTTTCATTATTCTTTCTCTCACTGTTTCTACTCCACTCATTCTTTTTCTTAATATTCTCTCTGTCTATCTGTCCCTCTCTCTCTCTCCCCTCTCTTTCCTTTTCTCTCTATTCTCCTCATTCTTTCTATCACTCTCTCTAACATTTCTATTTCCAAGTTTCCTTCTCTCTTCCTTCATCTTTTTTCAAACACACTCTACTTTCCTTAGTGTCTCCAGATATACATGTGTGTGTGTGTGTCTGTATGTGTGTGTCTGCATGCAATGTTCTTTAGTTCTTTACCCTGGATGTCTTTTTGTTTTTCGTCTTCCATTCTAAAGTCATAATGATGATGACATGATATACTATGCTGCCTTCACCCGAGGGACCTAACTTGACTCCTCTGATTAAATATTTCCACCTTCTCAACAAATGGCTGAATCAAACATGAAATGTAAAGCTAAACTGCAATTAATTACCATACATCCCAGTGATCTCTTAATGTTTTATGGTCATTTAAGGCAATTAATCTAAGAGAGTCAATTCATTATCATCAATTCGTTAGCTAATGTTAGAATAACCGTGGCTTCAACTGCATACACCACACTCAGCCAGGATTTCAGCAACATTAACCTAGGCAAACACATTCATCCAACATATTGAATAGATTAAAACAAAAATCAGAGATAAGAAGTTAAATATGGAATGATAATGAAAACAAAAAAATTAGCAGAAAAAAAAATGAGATGTAATGTAGAACTATGAGGGTATAAGAGAGAGAGAAGGGGGAGCGAGAGAGGGAGGCAGGCAGGCAGGCAGGCAGGCAGGCAGGCAGGCAGGCAGGCATGCAGGCAGGCAGACAGACTAGAGATCTGGTGGCAGTAATTGTTGCTGCAGGTTAACCTCAAGTCTGCACTGATGGAACAGATGTGCAACATTCTACAAAATTGTTCCAGCCATGAACCTCCTATCTGTTTAGGATTATGTAGGACTGAAATCTCTATTTTGTAATTTGAAAGGTTGTAATTTTAGAGAGATTTAAGGGATATTTTTAACCAAATGACTCTATTTGGTTCCGTCTCTCCCAGCTCAATCAATATTGTTTATACCCCTTATGATAAGTACCAAAGAACTAGGGTCAATATAATCAGCACTGATTGAGCTGTGCCAGTGGCATGTAAAAGCACCCTCTACACTCTCGGAGTGGTTGGCGTTAGGAAGGGCATCCAGCTGTAGAAACTCTGCCAAATCAGATTGGAGCCTGGTGTAGCCATCTGGTTTCACCAGTCCCCAGTCAAATCGTCCAACCCATGCTAGCATGGAAAGCGGACGTTAAACGATGATGATGATGATGATGAAAATACATATCAAAATACAAGGGTCAATATAATTGACTGTAACCATTGAAGTGGGTGGCTCAGCATAGCCACAGTCCAAAGACGGAAGCCAGAAAAAGAGAAAAAATTAATTGAAAATGTTGCAGAGTCAATAATACTGCAGTTATTTTGTTACAACACTGTAATATTTTAAAGTTCAGTTCTCCAGGGGTTATCTCAGCCTTTCATCTTCTTGGTTCTATAAATTAAAAACTACTCAAGAGTTAGAGTTGATTTACTTGACTATACACCTCCTTTAAAATATGTGACTTTGTGCCAATATTAAAAATCATTATTAAAAGAATTTGGTCATTGGTACTTTCTGGAGTGTATAAGTTTGATCTATATTCAGTCAAATTGTTTCTAGTGAAGTGGAATTAAGTGCAGTCAACTAAAGAACTGCATATTGCAAAGCAAAGCAACATTAGAATGCCAATAATCACTTATATTTATTACTCTATAAAATAAAACTTTGGCACCAGTTTTACTGTTACAATGATATTTTCAATCTCTGATTTTGCTCTTCTCTTGAGATTCCTTGAGCTACAGGGTGATAGGAAATGTGGAACGGACCAGATTGTTTTTGATTCATGAAAATATTGAAGCTGAAAGTAAGCAGAACAGGATTGCACAAGGTACTGTATTTTAGCAGCTACTGTAACAAGAAATCTTATTCATTCACTTCAGAAAGCCTCAATCAGTCAAGATTGAGAATGCATTTGCACAATATGTGCAGGCTTGGGCATGATTTTTTTTTTTTTTTTGAGGAAGACTGGTAGTTGCTTATGTATGCAAGTCTCCTCTCTCCACACCACAGATGTTTACCCAAGAAAAAGACAATGATATAGGCCAGTGCAGCTTGGTACCAGTGTTACTGTAGACATGAATGATGAAATGCAAGACACTAGAATGGATACTGCAAGGCATCTCTACCATTTCTGCCAATCGACCACTCTTGATTGATAGATTTTTATTAATATTTGAAGTGAGATTCAGAAGGTATCTTGCTCAACCTTTTAACATTTCTGCCAATCCACTGCTCTGGATTGGTTCTGAAAAGCTAAAGGGCAAAGTTGATCTCAGTAGGATTTGAACTCAGGGCACAGAGACTCAGAACAAATACCATAAAACATTTTATCCAATGCTCAAACAAATCAGACAGTATTATCAATACATTGTATTAATAAAAAATCCAATACTTGAGAACACTTGAGAGTACCTCATTAATATATCCAATACCTAAGAATTCTTGCATACAATTAATATATCCAATACTTGAGAATAATACAACAGACTTCATTGATAAATACAACCCCGGAAAGCAATATATCCTCATCATCATCATCTTCATCACCCATCATTTTTATATTTATTTCTCCATGTTGGCATGAGTAGGATGAGACTTCTTGAAGTAGTATTTGTCAAGTAGATGCTCTTACAGGTGCTAACCCTTGTTTTCAGTTCATTTATTTTATTCCATATTTTTGCATACCAAACCACTGCCAGACAGTTTGTCTATAAAACACATCAATAGCAGCACTATTGACAAACTCACACACATACACAAACATATTTATATGCAACAAACTTCCATACAGTCATAAGGTACTGGTCAACTCAAGGCTGCAGTAAAAAAAAAAAAAAATGATGTATGTTAAAGTGCCCTGCAGAGGGATGGATCCCCAAATCACATGCCTGCAAAACAAACATCTTAAACATTCAGCCACGAATATTAATTTATCCAACACTTGAGAACAATGAGATCCTTTCAACTTTCCAGGATTATACTGTGTGCTGTAGGTCAGAGTCCACTATTATATACTGCTAATATATGCTAATATATACAGGTGAAATGCTTAGTGGTATTCCATCCATTTCTGGGTTCAAATTCTGCTGAGGCCAATTTTGTCTTTCATCCTTGCAGCCTTGCAGGGTCAATAAAATAAGTGCCAGTTGAACACTGGGGTCAATAAAATAAGTGCCAGTTGAACACTGGGGTCAATGTAATTGACTTGACTACTCCTGGATATGAGTATAATAACTGCATCCCTCTACCAAGCCATATCGAGCCAGTGTTACAGAGTAGGCCCATCAAACCAGTATGACTTCAAGATCAAGTTCACTGCCTTCACATCAGGCCATGGTTGGGGAGAGAAAATGTTGAAGACTTTGTCCTGCAGGAAACAGAACATGCGCAATCCAACCCAATCCAATATACCGATGTTGTATAGCACTGCAATATATCATAACCTATACTTTTACAACATTCACAATAAAATTCCATATAGTTTACAACACTTCATTTTCTCTGAAGATGTTATTATTTACAGTGATGATATGTTAAATCACTAACAGATTAAAATTATCACCCAAGAAAAGATGGTCACTCTGAGCAAATTCTGCGAGCTGGCAGAAACATTAGCAGACCAGGTGAAATGTTTAGCAGTATTTTGTCTGTCTTTACATTCTGAGTTCAAATTCTGCTAAGGTCAACTTTGCCTTTCATCCTTTCAGGATTGATAAATTAAGTACCAGTTGTGTACTGGGGTCGATCTAATTGACTGGCCCCCTCCCCAAAAAAGTTTGGGCTTTGTGCCTAGAGTAGAAAAGGATATCAAGGACTTGAGGGCCTGAAGTAAAACAAGGCATATATGTGTGTATGCATGTACATATATATATATATATATATATATATAAGAATTTAAGGATTGGAGAAAATGCATGTTATAATTGCATACTTTATTCCTACATATGTT
>NC_068983.1:28859938-28860940 GCF_001194135.2 Octopus bimaculoides
ATATATATATATATGATGTATATGAGCTTGTGTGTGTGTTGTAATTATTGTTGTTATTCAGTTCCCAGGTAAAGTTTGATCAAGCAGACCTCACAACAGAGGCATTCAAATTGGACCCATCCTATCTTTTAGATGTATGTTTAGTACTACATTATCTAATCTATTTTTCATTATTCAAGATAGTTGGATGCAATATGAGGAGAACTTGTTTGCTATTTCTAGCAGGTTGTGTGACCACATACAGGCTTCCTTGTTGACTCTGAAGTGCATTGTCTCTTTACATGTATATGTTTACACATTAGAGAATGAAACACAACAAGACCATTAGGGATGGTGTGTACTGATTAAAAAAAAAGCTAAAGACACTAAGAGAAAAACACAGACACAAACATCTATATATTTACTAAGATACACAGTTGAAGAAGCAGAAGTATACCACTTGTAAAGCTTATCACGACAACAGAAGAGAAAACCAATTAAAATGAAATTGGTGTCCTTTGAAGAAAAATTCTTCAGTTACAATTTTCTGGCATCCATATTTTCAAAGGAAATGGAAATAGTTATTGCAAAAAAATATGAAAATATTGGTCCTATGTATTTTTTTCTTTTTTTTTCTTGGTTTTTTTCGTTTTTATGTTCACAGCTGCTAGCAACACAACTCAAATGTTTTAACTACACATCTTGCTGACAATTAACACACTCTTTCAGATCGACAAATATAAATATAAATATATATATATATATATCACACATACACACACACACACACACACATAGTACTATATAGAACATTTCTATACATATAGAACTGTTCTGTTTGTAAACTCAACAATCAATAATTTAACTGCTTTGTATCCACAAATTTTAGTATCACTTAGTTAAATTATGCATACATATATATATTCATGCTACGTTATATTCTAATCACCCAGAATTCATTGCTCTTTTAAAAAAAATTACGATTTATGCATTGTTGTCTCTCAAATATTTAAAATCTACAAT
>NC_068983.1:28860970-28870865 GCF_001194135.2 Octopus bimaculoides
ATATATATATATATATATATATATATATATATATATATAAATTAAGATTCCAAAACTCATTCTGCCACAGATATGACAAAAGAAACAATGTAAATATGAATATGTTAAGGAAATGGTTGTATCCTTTATGTTTGAAGTCTATGCGGTCAGCTGACAAGAATGATTTCTTTCAAATGACGTTATGTTTTCATTAAACAATTAAAGGAGTTGCTTGAAATGGCCATAATGAATTGACACCAGTCCATCTTTGTTACTCATTTATAGATGTGTGTGTGTGTGTGTGTGTGCATGTGTGTATGTGTATGTGCATGTGAATATATATATATATATATATATACATAGTGTATGTGTGTGTGTATTTGTTGATTCATTTCTTTATGTTGATTTTTACCAAATTAGCATGAGGTAAATAGTTATTGAGGCACCGCTTTACAGCTGGACAACTCTACTTGCTGCTAAACCTTACATGTTTCTCAAGTGAGAGATATCTTATTCCATGTGTCTTTTAAAAATGCTAAGCCAGTGGACAACATATTTGGCTAGGAGAAATGACAATAAAATCACCACCGGTGGCTGAGTGATTTTTGAGAAAGCACAAATGTCAAAGCAAATACACACTCATTCACTCTATCTGTTGGTCTCCCCCACTCTCTCTCTCTGTCACTTTCAATCTCTATCTCAAACACACATACATGTATATATGTGTGTGTGTGTGTGTGTGTGTATACACACATACATACATACACATATGTATGTATACATATGTGTATGTGTGTACATGTGTGCATATGTGTTTTACTCTTTGATTAGCCCCAGGTTAGCTTTGAGAGAGCAGAGCTATCATCAAAGGCATTCCATTCATGGCCATCTCATCCATTCATATTTTGAACATTATCTACCAACAACTACATTATTCAATGTATCCAAATCTCTTCAAAACAGAATGGTACAATTTCAAGGAGATCTGGCTGCCATTTCTAACAAATTCAGCAGCCACATTGATGCTCACTCACTGGCTTATATGACTTTGTGTGTGATAAACTAGAATAATATTCGCCAGCATGTATCTGACCAGCTTAGACAAATAACTATTTAGGAAAGCAAACAAAAGAGAAAGAAGGATTGGTCCAAAAGATTATTACGTTCTGAAGACATAAGAGTTGTGTAATGTTTATGGGGTATTGAATAATTGATGTAAATATTTTGGAAGAAGTCCAGACTACAAGCAAAATAATATATAGTTATAAATATATATTGCAGTGAATGTGTATACAGTTATGACACACATAAATGAAAGCTACTAACATCATCGTCATCATCATCAGTTATCATTATCATCATCGTCATTACTGTTATCATCATCATCGTTGTTGTCATCATCATCGTCATCATCATCATCACCATCACTATTATCATCATCGTCATCACCCCCATCATCATCGTCATCATCACCATTGTCATCATCAATATCCTCACTGCCATCATCATCATTGCCACTGTCATCATCATCATCACCGTCATCACTGTAATCATCATCATCATCATCATCATTGTCATCATGACCATTGTGGTCATCATCATCATTGTTGTCATCATGACCATTGTGGTCATCATCATCATTGTTGTCATCATCTTTACCCCCCCCCATCATCATCATTTTGCTACCATATTTTCCCCATGCTGGAACAGGCAGGACAAGAGCTAAGACAGTAACAGTCTACAGCCAAATACTCTTCTTATCACCAACTCAAATAGCACAACCAAAGGTGGGTGATAGGAGCTGTCTGCCCTGGGCAGTGTTTTTGGAGGGGGCAACACTTTTTGGTTTGCTGTAAAAGCTTGTATAGAGGACAGGAGGAGGGAACAAACTCAAAAGCTGCTCACAGATGGTACACACTCTAGCTGCATCACTGACCAACCCTTGCTCATTTTTCAAGTAAAATACTTTTGTCCTGTTGGTCTTCACACATGTCGAACTCTGCTAAGCTTTGAGATATATTGCTTACGGGAGATGTAAATGCTGTCATTATTTTTGCTTAGTCCCATGTTAGCTTTGACAAAGGCATTCCATTCATGGCCATCTCATTCAAGAAAACTTTATGAAAACATTCAGTCACTGATGACTCAATGACCCAACTATAGATTAAGGTTGTACAGCACCAGATGTTACCAGCAGCACTCATGAGTGCTTACAATGTCAAAAGCAACACAGTACCTAAACCCCTTTTTTTTACTGTATATCTCTTAATCAAGAATTTAGTTAAATAACTATGTCGTTACCAAGCAGGTATTTGGAATATAAATTCACGTGAAATTTTAATGGAAGGTTATAATCTAAATTCCTTTAATACAGCAAATTTTATCATAGAACCAGAGGTGATTTTGGGTTGGTTGGTATCAAAGAGATTAAGATTTCTTTCAACACTCTGTAACAATACTAAAAGCATTTGAGCTGTCGAGTTAATTTACACATTATAATCATCATCATCATCATCATCATTTAACATCCATTGTCCATGCTGGCATGGGTTGGACGGTTTGACTGGGCTGGTATGCTGGAAGGCTGCACCAGGATCCAGTCTGATTTGGCATGGTTTTCTATGGCTGGATGCCCTCCCTAACACCAACCACTCCAAGAGTGTAATGGGTGCTTTTACATGCTACCGGCATGGGTGCCATTTGCATGACACCACTATCTGCCACAACTGTGATTTTGCTCAGCTTGATGGGTCTTCTTCTCAAGCACAGCATAATACCAAAGGTCTTGGTCATGGCTTCCATCAGGTTCTATGCTCAAAAGGTACTCAGTCACTTTGCCTTCATGAGGCTCAATGTTCAAAGGTTGATTTTATTTTTTCTTTACATGTCACCAGCATGGATGCACTTGGCTTGACGGGTCCTCAAAAGCAGAGTTGCTTAGCATGATCATGTACATAACTGTGAAGTTTCTTTATTTTTTCCCAGGCCCCCACACCACCCTACAGGTACTTTTGCACCTGCTATTATTCCCAATACAAAAATGCTGCCCATTCCCAGTCAAAGAAGCTCCCTCAATTGACTTACAATCAACTGTTATCGTTTTGTTAAAATGAAAACATAAGAGCTCAAAGATCAACAATGATTATGACACTTTCTTACATCTTTTATCTCTTACTTGTTTCAGTTATTAGAGTGCGGCCAAGATGGAGCACAGTCTTGCAGAAATTTTTAGTCCAATGGAATGACCACAGTACTTATTCTTTTTTTTTTTCTTTTAAGTCTGGTACTAAATCTACCAATCTCTTTTGCCAAACCACTATGTTACGGGGACATAACACACCAACACTGGCTGTCAAGTGGTGGAGGGGGACAAACAGACACAAACACAACACACACCAGGTTTCTTTCAGTCTCCGTTTACCAAATCCACTCGCAAGACTTTGGGTGACCCAAAGCTATAGTAGAAGACACTTGCCCAAAGTGCCATGCAGCGGGACTGAACCTGGAACCATGTTGTTGGGAAGCAAGTTCCTTACCACACAACCATACCAGCACATGTTTTATTTTATGCTTCAATGCTTTATTCTGACAATAAAGCAACTTTAAATCTATTACATAATATATCAAACACACACACACATAGATATATGCATATGTATGTATACATGAATGTGTGCATGTGTCAGTATGACATAGTTGTTTGCTGTCTTCACAGGATGATGTAACATTCTCACCATGTCTAACAACAGACAATTTATGACACAAGACCCAGATGAGGTCCCTCGAGTTCTCATCTACATCTTGTTTCATTAATAAATAACCAAATCAATTTGTTTTTGCTTTCAAGCTGGGTGTGCCATATCACATTTTAAATTCTATTATTGATCAGTGTGATATTTAAGACATTTAAAATTCTCTGTATCAATAAATATACGTAAAAAATTATGTTTTTCATTTTTCCCATTGGTTGTGGTCTGGATGAAAAAAAAAAGCATATTTAATATGCCTATCCTTGAAGAGCTATGAAAGATCAACTTAGTTAATTTTAACCAAATATTTAGCTATTTTTTTAAAGCATTTTACATTGTTCTGAACACACATTAAGTGTATTAGACTCTTTCAGCTCAATCTCTTCCTGAAAAGTTTTGCTAAGACACAAGTATGTCTGTGTGGTAAGAAGTTTGCTTCCTAACCACAAGGTTTGGGGTTCAGTCTCACTGTGTAGCACCTTGGGCAAGCAATTGCTAAATAGCTGTTGATCCCACACTTGTGCCGGTAGCACATGAAAAAGCACTCGAGCGAGGTCATTGCCAGTGCCACTGGACTGGCTCCTGTGCAGGTGGTACATAAAAAACACCAATTGAGCGTGGCCGTTGCCAGTACCACCTGACTAGCCCTCATGCCGGTTGCACGTAAAAGCACCCACTACACTCTCTGAGTGGTTGGCGTTAGGAAGGGCATCCAACTGTAGAAACTCTGCCAGATCAGATTGGAGCTTGGTGCAGCCATCTGGTTCGCCAGTCCTCAGTCAAATCGTCCAACCCATGCTAGCATGGAAAGCGGACGTTAAACAATGATGATGATGATGATGATGATGATATATATGTATGTATAAAATAAAAGTTTAGAATGGTACAACAATGCACTATAAAACAAAAAATAGACTATATACCTGTTGTAATTTGGTTATCTATAGTCCGATGATATTTCGGAATTACAATTCCTTCTTCAGATCTTCTTAGCTGGAGTCTCTGCTATAAACTGTTTTCCAACAGTTGTTGTGGTGATACCTGCTCAGGAGCCTACACAGAGTTGCAGAAAATGTATGGAGAGGAGTGGATGAGTTGCACATACGTGTACAAGTGGGTCAGATGTTTCCTAGATGGCCAAAAAAATGTCAATATTGACGAACGTTCTGGGAGACCTGCAACCAGCAGGACTGAGAAAAACATCACAGATGTGCATGCAGCTGTGAGGGGAAATCGTCGCATCACCATCCGTGAATTATCAGAGGATGTGCAGATTAGTTTCGGTTCAGTTCAGTGTATTATCATTGAATATTTGGGTATGAGACGCATGTTTGCCAAGTTTGTGTCAAAACTTCTTTCAGCTGACCAAAAAGACACTCAGGTTTCAGTTGCACAAGATCTCCTTGATTGTGTTGAGAACAAAGAAAACATTTTGAAAACTTTGCATAGGCCTCTGGGCAGGTATCACCAAGCTTTTAGCAATATTTGATACAAATTCTCTAATCAACTTTCTGTCATGGTCAATGTGAAGATCACACGCAACACACCTTCCTTTTAAGTACAGTTGTAAACAGTGGAAGTGAGCTAGAATGTTAAAACTTAGTGCGCATGTACAGCAGAGTTCAAGGTCAGTTTGTGCCAAGCGGCTTCACCCTGCGTGCTTTAGCTTTGTTACTATGGCAACAGTCCAGATACTTATTGATCAGGCCTCATATATGCTTGGCTGGAGGGAGTAGTTTGGTCACACTTAGTATAGGTGTAGTATGTTTGCTGTGAAAGAAAGATTTTCACAATTCCATGTCCCACAAGAAAAAGGAAAAGGAAAAATTTAGATCCCACACCCCACCAAAATTCTCCCAGGCTCCACCAGTGGGGTGCATGCCCCACATTGGGTTTCACTGATTTAAGGTATCCAAGAGTCATGTGGTGTTAAACCTGATGACAAATTAAGTATATCACCCAAGGTCATGTACCATTCATTGGACAAGCTTCAACACAGTTTCCACCTACAAAATTTCCCATACAAGAATTTAGTCTACTCAAAGCTATAGTATAAAACACTTTCCCAACTTTCCACGTGGATGAGATTGAACCCAGAAATATGAGGTTGTAAAAGTAAATTTGTTAACTACACAGCTATGCATGCATTACTGTAAATTAAAGTAAAGGTAAAACATGGCCACAAAATTAATCATATGGAAGTGACAGCTCAGCAGTAAAAATGCAAACAACTGAAATCTAAAATTAAGTAAAACCTCAAGGTATTATAAAATCTTTTCATCTTTGGTAAAATCAGAATTTAATTTAAACATGTTTCTTGTTATAATTTTGAAGAACAATCTTTAGATTTCTGTTGTAAAGTTTTGCTTCATTACATTGTGATTTCAGAAACAATAACAATAACAAAATAAAACGTATTAAAAAAAATCTTCTACTTAAGCACTAGCACAGCATAATTGCAACTGCAAACACCAGGAATTTAATTATTGAAACAACTGAAGAGTCCTTTCGTTCTCTGGTAACCATGTTCTATTCTTCTAGCAAAAATTCCTGTCCATAAACATAAGGTTTCAACAGAGAGTAGATTACAACTAATCAAACATATAAACATGTGGCTTTCTAAATATATATAATTATATTAGTTCTTTCTGCCAGAACCGATTTAGCATATAACAATTGAGTCAGGCAGCAGGCATTTGTTTCCAAAAGAAATTCTTTCTGCATAGTTAGTAAAGCTCTGTTTTCAACACAAACAAAATTAAAAACAAAACAGCAATAACTATATCTACTGTAAAGATTTCTTCTACCTCTTGATTGCATCAATGAAATATCGATGGCTATGTAATCCTAGAAATAACATTTTTTTTTTCATCTAACACAGTCCTTTTATTTTGATATACTGTCAATTTCAAAATGGCTGCCTGCAATGTGATATAGAAGTTCATGAATAAACAATTCATTTTATTAAACAAATCTTTTAATTTTGTTTAGCCAAAGTAACAAATCCATGAATCTATGCATCTATTCTATTCTATTGTTGCTGCCAGTTACAATAGCTGACACAGCATTCATGAAAACTGCATAAAAATTATGCAAGTTTATCTTTCTATTCAAAATGGAAGATAGAAATCAGATTATAAAAGATTAGAAAATATAAACTCTAAAGTTTATGAACAAACTTTCTGAAAGGCCATCACAGAAGGATTTAGAAAGTAGTGTTTTGAAAACTCAAATATAGACTGAAGTAAAAATTAAAGCTTCTGTGTACCATTTGTAACCCATTGTAATTCTCCAAAATTCTAAATGATATGAATAGCTAAATGATTTAGTTGTAATAATATAAAAGGAGTAAATAGAGTTTGCAAAAGTTGGCTACTGGTGCAGTTGTCTGGCAAAGAAGTTCACATTACAAGAGTATGGTTCCAAGTTTGATTTTACAGAATGACACCATGTGCAAATGTCTTTTACCATGCCCTTGGGTCATTCAAAGCCTTATGAGTGAAATTTGCCACACAGAAACTGTGTGGAATCCAAGGTGGTGAGCTGGCAGAAACGTTAGCATGCCGGGCGAAATGTTTAGAGGTATTTCGTCTGCCGTTACGTTCTGAGTTCAAATTCTGCCGAGGTTGACTTTGCCTTTCATCCTTTCGGGGTCAATAAATTAAGTACCAGTTATGCACTGGGGTCGATGTAATCGACTTAATCCCTTTGTCTGTCCTTGCTTGTCCTTTCTATGTTTCGCCCCTTATGGTCATTAAAAGAAATAAGAAATTGTGTGGAATCCATCAAAGAGATTATTCCTCCTTTTGTAAAGTATACTTCATTTGTTATCCAGTTTAACACCACCATTTGGTACTTGGTTGTCTTTAGGAGATCCCACTCAGTTCCAAAAATTCAGACCAGGAATGACTATGGTATGGGAATAATTTTCCCCCCTTTTACCAACCAGTTAAAAAGGTCAGAGACACTGCTGTTCCTTATCTAACAAAGAGATTTTTTTTTAAATTTAACATTTGTAATCCATTGTAAATTAAACAAAATGCTAAATGATATTAATAACTATTTATAAATGATTTTGTTACAGTAATAGTTAAGTGATAGATATTTAGCATAGGAACTGGGAAGAGATACCAAAGTAACAGAAAGAATTATAATAAAACTAAATCATCGTCATCATCATCTTCATTTTCATCATTTAGCATCTGCATTCCATGCTGTAATAGGTTGGACGGTTTGAGATCTGACAGATCAGAGGACTGCATTGAATTCCAGTGTTATTCTTAGTATGGTTTCTACAGCTGGATGCCCTTCCTTACACCAACCACTTTACAGAGTGTACTGAGTTCTTTTTATGTTACAGCAGCACCGGTGAAGTCACATGACAAATAAAAAAAATTTTAAATGTCAAGCTCAGGACTGAAAAGCCTTGGAGTAAGTCTAGCCATGATGAAAAATTTTAGTCAGTAGGAGAGAAAACAGGACTCCACTGTCATCTGAAAAGTGGTCGTATAAAATATGCAATAAAAGAAACTTTAGGCACACAATAGATGCAGTGCAGTTGCAGACAGGAAGAGATGGACTTTGTATGATGCAGATGTACAGAAGTAGTTAACAATAAGAGTATTCATTGAAATGAACTGACTCAAATGTCTAAAAGGCTCCCTAAAACTAGTTGGTAACTTCCATTAGATGGGAGCAATGTAATCAGCAACTGAGTTGGGTATTCAGAAAGCAAAGTAGTAAGGGCTATAATGGTGGTGAGGGAACAAAATGATGGAATACAGACACTAATGGATGAAGATGATGATGATGATGATGATGATACAATGGGCTTCTTTCAGTTTCTTATTTCTTTACTGCCCACAAGGGGCTACACACAGTGGGGACAAATAAGGACAGACAAAGGGATTAAGTCGATTACACTGACCCCAATGCATAACTGGTACTTGATTTATCGACCCCGAAAGGATGAAAGGCAAAGTCAACCTTGGTGGAATTTGAACTCAGAACAGAGCGGCAGACGAAATACCGCTAAGCATTTTGCCCGGCGTGCTAGCGTATCTGCCAGTTCACCGCCTTCTTTCAGTTTCTGTCAACTGAATCCATTCACAAGGCTTTGGTCAATTTGGATTTTAGTGAAAGACACTTTCCCAAGATGCCATGTCGTGAAATTGAACTTGAAACCATACAGTTGGGAAGCGAACTCCTTAACCAGATACTCAGGCCTGTGCCTTAAGATATGAATCTCAGCTGAACATTCCATGGTACTTAACTGAGCTTTCAAATTAATTTCTTGCATTAGCACATTGTGATGCAATCTGTAGATGGCAACTGTCTCTGATATTAATCCTCTGTGCATTAACAGCACTTATTTTGTTGACCACTGAAGGATGAAAGACAAAGCCAACTTCAGCAAAATTTCAACTCAGAATGTTGAAGGATGTAACTAAATACCACAAGGCATTGTGTTTGGTGCTCTATCAATTCGACCAATTTGCTGCTCTAAAACTGAACAGTCATCCTACTCTGCAGATTAAGTATTACTCAAGCTACACTATTTCAATCAAGTTGATTGTTATTATATGTGATAATTAGTTGCACATATTACTGTATCAGGCACTATCTTTTAAAGTACTGAGATGGATTTTCTATGATTTTTAATCGTTGCAGTCATTGATAAAGAATTGTGCATTCAATACAGACATAAAAACAAAAAAATGATGGTGATGACAATAATTATGATAATGCTGTACAGAGCAGAACCATCCAGAAGGGAAATTTGTTAATGGATTAACAAATGATACTGATTGATATATCATGTTACATATTAAATATTAACATGCTATTTAAATGTCTTTCCTAACTAGATAAAGTAATCTTTCAATTGGTGAAGTTCTGTCTGGTTAGGGTACAACCAGCAAATGATGTTCCGTAGAATTAATTATTTGACAATGGATAACTGCAGGCATGGCTGTGTGGATATGGAATTTGTTTTGTAATCATGTGGTCTTAAGTTCTATCTCACTGTGCAGCACCCTGAGCAAGTATATTCTACTCAAATCTCATGCTGACCAATTCCTTGTTAGTGAAAACAGTAGACAGAAGCTCTATGGAAGCTTGTCATATATATATATATATATATATATATATATATATATATATATATA
>NC_068983.1:28871181-28881115 GCF_001194135.2 Octopus bimaculoides
CACTGACAAAATTCTGTGCTGCATCTGTGTTGAAGTGAATCTAACGGATTTTGTGTGTTATTTTAAATGGCTTATAAACACCTTCCACGCTGCAATTGTTTTCATTCCAGCACACGATCTCAGATCAGGTCACTTGCTATGCAAGTGCAGCTCCGTAATATATATATATATATATATATATATATATATATACACAAAGGGCTTCTTTCAGTTTCTGTCTACCAAATCCACTCACAAGGCTTTGGTCAGCCCAAGGCTATTGAAGAAGACACTATAAATACATATATATATATATATATATATATATAGCCTAATATTTTTTTTTTGATTTATAAATTTATAATTATAATGATTAATAATCAAACACAAATAAGGCAGTGAGCTGGCAGAATTGTTACCACACCAGGCAAAATGCTTAGCCGTATTTCATTTGTCTTTATGTCGAGTTCAAATTCCACTGAGGTTGACTTTGTCTTTCATACTTTTGGGAGTCGATAAAATAGGTACCAGCTGAGCACTGGGGTCGATGTAATCAACTTACCCTACCCCCAAAAGTTCTGACCTTGTGTCAGCACAAATGCTTTTTACATGAAACCAGCAGGGGTGCTTTGTATGTGGTGCTGGCACAGGTGCCCTTTGCATGGTGCTGACACAGAATATCAAGGCTAAAACAACTGCTACAAAAAAGGTTTTTTTCTGCAATTGGGGCACATATAACATAGATTTAGTTCCTGATTCAGAATCAGATTTATTTCATTTTGTTGTTATATCATGATTGCATCGTGGAGGTGCAATGGCCCAGTGGTTAGGGCAGCGGATTCGCGGTCATAGGATCGCGGTTTCGATTCCCAGATCAGGCGTTGTATGTGTTTATTGAGCGAAAACACCTAAAGCTCCACGAGGCTCCAGCAGGGGATGGTGGCGAACCCTGCTGTACTCTTCCACCACAACTTTCTCTCACTCTTACTTCCTGTTTCTGTTGTGCCTGTAATTCAAAGGGTCAGCCTTGTCACTCTGTGTCACACTGAATATCCCCGAGAACTACGTTAAGGGTACACATGTCTGTGGAGTGCTCAGCCGCTTGCACGTTAATTTCACAAGCAGGCTGTTCCGTTGATCGGATCAACTGGAACCCTCGACGTCGTAAGCGACGGAGTGCCGACAGCAACACATATTTGATTGCATCATTCAAACATAGAGAATTAATGATATAACAACACCATTAACAGTGACTTAATGAATTAATGTTTATTTAACACAAATCAAAAGAAGAAATTACTCAGAAAGAAAAAAAAGAAAATTAAAAAAGAAATGAAAACCTGTTATTGTAATGCTTTGGTTTACAGGTCAATGTCATCAGAGCATAATATTTAGAAAACAAGACAAGACAAGATTACAAATTAAGATTGTTAATAACTGACCAATAAGAGTAGCCAAGAATTTTCCTCACTTTGCAGTCCATCCATTACAAGTCACTTTAATAGAATTTCCATAAAATCAATAAAACCACTAATAATAAGTATGTAAACAGAGGCTGCTTCCAGAACTGGAAATCAGGAGGTTGTCCAGATTGTTTGATGTAAGTTTTTATGTTTGAAGTAAGTGAGGTAAGATCAGAGAATTGAATTTTTATTTTTTTTTATTGATGTGTAATTAAGAATTTCTTTTCCTCTCTCTCTCTTATAATCCACTTTCACTGTCATCATCATCATCACCATCACCACCAACACCACCACCACCACCACCACCAACACCACCACCACCAATACCACCACTACCACCTCCACCACCAGCAACAGCACCAACATCACCAGCAGCAGCAGCACCACCACCACCACCACCACCATCATCATCATCATCATCATCGTCCTTCTTCTATGTCTATCCCCCCCCCACCGTTTGCATGAATGGGGCAGATCTTCCCTGTCACAGCATGTTGCCACTTGCTGTGGTCCTTGTCATCTCCTTCATGAGGTCCAGCCTCTTGAGATTAGATTCCACCCTTTTTGTGCCAAGTCATTCATTGGTCTTTTCCTGGCTGCCTCTCCTCGGATTGCTCAGTGCTTCTCCATCCAACTATTCTCTTTCATATGCATCACATGCCGTTGCCAATCTCTTCACATTACAGCTCATCCCTATTATACCCATTTTTATCTTTGGCTCACTTGTTCTGCATCATCTATGTATCCTAGCCTTACACATCCATGGAACGTAATTGCCTCATTTCTATCCAACTTTCACACATCCTTCATATACCTTTTTTGCATTCTTAATTTACAAAGAATTCTCAATATAGATTTCCTGCCTGGTCCTTTTCTGCATATCAAACATGGCCGTTTTACAAATTCTTTTACTCTTTTACTTGTTTCAGTCATTTGACTGCAGCCATGATGGAGTACTGCTTTAAGGGATTTTTAGTTAAAGAAATTAACCCTAGGACTTATTCTTTGTAAGACTAGTACTTATTCTATCGGTCTGTTTTGCAGAACCACTAAGTTACAGGGACATAAACACACCAACATCGGTTGTCAAATGATGGTGGGGAGGACAAACACAGACACAAAGACACACGCACACATAAATATATACATACATATATATACATATATATAACGGGTTTCTTTCAGTTTCCATCTACTAATTTCACTCACAAGGCTTTGGTTGGCCCAAGGTTTTAGTAGAAGACATTTGCTCAAGGTGCCACACAGAAGGACTGAACCCAGAACCATGTGGTTGGGAAGCAAGCTTCTTATCACACAGCCACAGCTGCACTTATGCCAGTAAAAATTTTATTTCTTTCTTGCATTAGCAAATTTGATTTTTAAATCTCTTGATTCTAAGCTTAGACTCCATGTCTGAAACATTTCACTAATTTTGTGACTGCTTTGACCCTGAAAACTACATCTTCATCATACAAAAGTTGCCATGGACAGCCTGTCTTTAACACTTCTGTTATGTTCTAGAGAAGAGCCAGAATAAAACAGAAGCGCTCAATAAGCATCAAATCCGATGGAGATTTATTCTGCATTCCAGCTAATAACCATCACTCCAACTGCATGTGGCTTACCCAGCTCCTACATGATTCAGCAGTTGATTTAATTCCTATCATTAATAGTTTTATTGTAACATTCAAGTGTAGGTAAGAATGCTATTTTTCTGTCCATGGTATCGCATCAAATACTGTCTTCAAGTCCATGAACTCTAGCTATTGTATCTTGCTCTTAGTGAGATTATTGTACAAGTTCTTGACAATCTTAACTAAGAAGAACACATTAGCGGAATCCCATCCTGACACAAACCCAAACTGCCTCTCATCTAAGTTAATTCTCTTCCTAGCTATGCTATAGGCCTTTCTGACATTTTCTTAATTTGGTTCATCAATTTGTTGAATTCTGTAGTTGAAACTTTCTAGAGATCAGGTAATAGTTGACAATACTATTGATACAACAATCATTATGGATAACACCTCCCTCTTTCACTTGATTAATTATGAGTTAATGAGTGACAAGGACAGGCAATCACCTAGAATGCTAAAATCAGGCAATCATATAGAATGCTAAAATCTGTAGGTGCCACACAGATTTTAAACAACTTAGGCAAAACATTTGAAAACAAAGGAAATTACGAATATGTGACAAATTTTTTTTACCTTATTCTTAGCATTTATATCTGTCAACAAATCATTACTGCAGTTGTTTGAAGACTATGAGCTACTGCTCTTAATATTACTCACCAAACAGCTATAAGTGTAAGAAGGTTTGTATGACTGATCTAAGATATTAAATAACCCTAGCACTGGCCTGGGTGAGAGAGTTTGTATATGTTTGCACAACCTACAAGAAATAAAAACAAGTCTTCTTCAAGCCACTCTCTTCCACCATCTTTAAAGATATTACATTGGATAATGTGAACTGTGGTACACATTGCCTGGAATAAAAGTTAGCAGGCTTGGCTGTGTAGTTAGAAGCTTGCTTCCCAACCACATGGTTCTGGGTTCAGTCACACAGTCTCATCCTAACCCTTGGGCAAGTGTCTTTTACTATAGTCTCAGTCCAGCCTTGTGAGTGGACTTGGTAGATGGAAACTGAAAGAAGCCCGTCATATATACAACAACAATATATATATATGTATATATACATTGTTGTATTTCAGGATGGTCATTTTTGTGAGGTTTTTTGCCAAATAAACACATGCACTATATATTTGTTCTTCACTCATTTATTATTTTTCTTATCTTAACTCATGTCCATTGTCTGGAAATCTTTCATCACACATCTGTGACCTCTTCAGCGATACTTCTCATCTTCACATGTGCTCTTGCTCCACTTACTCCATTCTGCTTTTCTATGTTGTTTATCCTTATATGCACACGCATTTACGTTCGTGTGTGTGTGTGTGTGTGTGTGTGTGTGTGTTCTTAGCAGCAGTATAGCCTTCCCTTCAGCCCCATCCTTTCACCCCATTGTGCTGTTGTTGTCCTAGGACCCAAAAATTTGGTACAGTTCCTGTATCTCACTGTGTTTGTGTGTTTGCCCACGGTGTCACCATCGTGGTAGTTGTTGTTGTTATTGCCATCATTGTCGCCACTGCCGCTGCTGTCATTGTTAGTCTTGTTGTTGATATTGTTGCAGCCATCTGTGAAGTTATTGTGTGTGTGTTTGTGTGTGTATATGGGTTCACTTCTGATGTTGTTTGTATCCATGCCCTTTATCTAGATTTTTTTTTCATATCTAGATCTATCTCTATTTCTTATATTTATCACAGGTATGTGACAAAAATATTTTTTTAGATATGTGCATATATGTCTATTGTGTGTATCTGTGTTTTATTTATTAATATTTTTCCTCTCTCTTCTCCTCCCTTCTGTCTTTAGTCAGGTGGTGTGGTGTGGTGTGGTGTGGTGTGGTGTGGTGTGGTGTGGTGTGGTGTGGTGGTGGGTGTTATTGTTTTATTCATTTTTTTCTATTGAGGCTCAGTCTGTCTACTGCTATGTGTGTAGCCTCTGTGATCTGTCTAAGTGTTGTGTCAGTTCTATGCATTGATAATTCCTTAACCTCTGTGCAATTAATTGAGCATGTTGGTAGAGCACTGATGAGCCTTTCTCTTTGTTGAGCTCTCACCAATTTTCATCTATATGCTCTCCTATGCTGCATGCAGTCTCTCCAATGTAGGTAGTTGTCTGTTTCTGCACCGTTCCTCAGTACATCATAAGCTATACACTACATTCCTAACCTTACAGTTAACCCATGGGTTCATCCTACATACAACACAATTGTTCTCTGTACATGGGGATTTATCAAAGGGATAGGTTCTATAGATCAGGGATTTTATAGGGGCACCAGGCCTCTCAACTACCTTAATCCATAGATTAGCCTTACTTAATGTTTTTTTAAAAAGGTATGCTAGTAGGCCTCCTACTGAAATTAGAGGCCTAGTCCTTCCATGTCAACACCACAAAACTCCACATCACTCCTGCTGATCACCTCCACACATTTCTCCACAGAAAAATCAACATCAATGGATGGGTGTAGGGATACTACATCCACACTGCCTATTATGCATCCCATCAGGTCTTAGGCATAGTTGCACTCATTGATTCTGCTAAGGAGGTCCTCTGTGCTGTTACACACATCTGGGGACATTTTTATCTGAGGGTGTATGATCATAGAGAGGAAGTAGGTGACCCGGTAGTTATTGGCAACATTGGCTCCCACAGACTGGTCTTGTCGGTGGTCTGTCACTGGGTCAGTGTTCATCTTCTGGTCCTTGTACAGTCCATACAGTGCCAAGATGTCGTTATTAGTGACCTAGAAGTTGTTGGTTGTTCACGTTTTTGCCCCTAGGATGTTTGACCACATCATCATATGAGCTTTGAAGATCTTCTCTATCTCCTCATACTCTTGTATTGTTGTTTCCCTCATATTGGTGATGTGGGGTTGCATTGCCTGGATATAGTTTATTTCTTTACTGCCCACAAGGGGTTACACACAGAAGGGACAAACAAGGACAGACAAACGAATCAAGTCGATTACATCGACCCCAGTGCATAACTGGTACTTATTTAATTGACCCCGAAAGGATGAAAGGCAAAGTCGACCTTGACGGAATTTGAACTCAGAACATAGCGGCAGACGAAATACCACTAAGCATTTCACCCGGCGTGCTAACGTTTCTGCCAGCTCGCCGCCTTATATAGTTTGGCAGGCTTGCCTGGATATAGTTTGGCAGGCTATCTACCAACATTCTGCTGGACTTGTCTGTGGGAAAGCACACAAGTTCCCTATTTTTTGTGTGCTGTATGAGCTTGTGCAGGCGACCTGCAGACTTCTTGTCAAGTTGCTGTGCCTCTTGACCACTCCGTCTACTAGCATATTGTCCTAAAATTTGTCCTAAAGTTCAGTACTGGCTATGGTGAAGCATGCTTCTATTTCGTCATTTGTCTGTTGAGGGATGCAAACTCTTTTGTTGAAGGGTAGGGTTGTCAGATAAATACAGCTCATATCATGTGATTTATCTCATGGATATGTGTATTACTGTTGTCTGTAATGTTTGCATTGGTTTGCATGTTTACATGATTGTTTCCATTATTGATGTTGTAGTTGTTCAGAGCCTCATTATTACTGTTATTCTTATTGTCATTGCTGTTGTTGCTACTGTTATTATCATCCCCACCATTAATCTTATGGCTATTCTCTCCTGTTCTGCCGATCCTATGTGTGTTTTCATTATCTTCACTGCTGCTACTATGGCTATTCTGGCCCCTAAGTTTGGCATGCTTGTATCTCTCCATGTTTGTGGAGTAATAAACGAGTGAAGAAGTGTGTTTATCTGGCAAAAAAAAAATAAAAAAATTGACCATCCCGAAATACATGTTTCAACACACAATTTCACATCAGGAATCATGCAACAAAAGTTGATAAACATGTATGTATGTATGTATGCATGTACACGACTGCAAAACAGCAAACAGTTTGCAGTCGTGTATGCTTGTCAAGAGCATGGCTCATTAGCCACCAACAGAGCCGCAAGTGAAAAATATAAATTAGTCCTAGAGCGCACAACGTTCCTGAAGGTCAGCAATGGTCTTCCTCGGTCACGAGTGGATGGCCATCATGTATGTACATATGTAGTTAGCTATGTGTGTCTGTCTTTGTATCTGTTTTTTTCCCCCCCACTACCATTTGATAATTGGTGTCAGTGTGTTTACGCCCCTGTAACGTAGTAGTTTGGCAGAAGAGATTGATAGAATAAGTACTAGGCTTTAAAAAAATATAAGCGCTGGGGTCGACTTATTCAACTAAAACCCTTTAATGTGGTGTTCCAACTGACCGTGATAAAAATGACGGAAACAAGCAAAAGAATAAGCGAATAAAAGAATGGTCATGGGGGGATTGTCTTTTACCATAGGTTTACATGATTGGATCAGACTTGGGGGCAAAACAATAACAAACTGAAATTAGTATGAGAGCAACTAGCATGTATCCTATTTTCCCAAATATTTTCCATATCTCAGCATTTCTCCCTACGGTCCTACTGTTTTGCCTGAAATACATATGAAAGAAAATAAATCTCTTTATGATAATTCTACAAGCAAGAAGAAATTAGGTTTGCAAAAAGTCATAATCTATGGTTTCCTTAGTTTCAAAGAGAAATATATTTTATGAAAAAAAAAAAAATGTTAGTTTCTCAGATTGTTGTTGTTGTTGTTGTTGTTGTCGTTATTGGTTTAAGCATTTATATGACATCAGTGAATCATTATGGAAGAAGGTCACTTCTATGGTGAAGTGTGGTTTTCATCTTCCAGATAGTTCAGGATAAAACCAAAATTTTGCTAGCACTCAGTCAGAGGTTCAAATCAATAGAAATTAACAAAACTTTGTTACCTTGATAAAAAAATTGCCTTTCATAAGAAAATTATTCCAGAAATAGAAGCTCATTTACGATTGAGGATTTTGAAGTTAAAAGTAGTAGAAAATAAGTTATATTCCTTGTAAGAAGAAGAATATTTTCTGTTGGCTTCTAAAAAAATGTCATTCAATCCCATCAAGCTTCCTGAAAAAAATTGATATTCCTAATTGTGTACATTTTCTTAGGAATTACATGATTCTTTTCATTTATTTGATACACACACACACACACAACACAACACACACACACACACACACACACACACATACAACACACACACACACACACACACACACAACACACACACACACACATATATATATATAGATATATATATATATATATGCATACTTACATATCCACTGTCTGCAAAGTAAAGAAATAACAGAACAGACACAAATTATTTACACACAAGTGTGTGTGTGTGTGTGTGTATAAATGTGAATATGTGTGTCTACATATGTATGTACACAGACACAGACACACACACATGTAAATATATGTATGTGTGTGTATATATATATATATATATATATATATATATATATATATATATGTGTGTGTGTGTGTGTGTGTATACACTGATATAGATATAGATAAAGATATACAGGTGTGTGTATATATATATATATATATATATATATATATATATATATATATATACATATATTCATGCATGCAAAAACACACATACAAACAAATGCATATGTATGTGCCTTGCTATACATATGTGCACACAAATATACAGAAAAAGTTTGCATATAATTGTATGTATGTTAACACACACACACACACACACACACACACACAAATAAAGAAAGAAGATATCTATTTTAAATCAGTTCATATCGATGGTTACATACATTAGATCACCCTGTAAGTTCAGAATTCTTCCAATAATTTTATACTGAACAAGTAAATAATTATAACAAATTGCTTTAGGAATCTAAATATAGCAAGGTAAGTTATATTTTTTGAAGAATCAGCACTACATTAGTAACAAAGTTATCTACCAAACACCTATATTTAAACACGTGTGAGTCATAATGTGAAAATAATCCTGTGCTCAGACCACAGAGCTTCTTTCAGCAGTTTGGAATGTGTCTTGTATTTATTAGGTTCACCATTTCTGGGACCATTAGGGTTTGTCATTCTCTATCCAGCTGGTGTTAAGAAAGGTATCCAGCTATAACATAACCATGCCAAATCAGACACAGAAGTATGATGCAGGTTTCAGCCTGGTCAGCTCCTGTCAAACTATCCAACCCATGCCAGCATGAAAGGTGGACATTAAACTATGATGATGATGATTCAAGAGAGCGCTGGCACTCTGCAGGTTAGAGGTAACAGTACTTAAGAACAAGAAAGGGCTCATAATGATGATTATATGTACCTGAGATAAATTTAAAGTATATAAACTACACTTTTTAAGCCTTAGTTTGTAACTTAAAATGTTATTCTTTTCACAAAAAAAAAATAATTAAATTTGTCCTCATAGTTAAATCCTTAAAATCTCATTAAGAGGAGCTAGCTAGTAGTCTTTTTGTACAACCTTCAACCAAATGAAAAGAAGGGGCTCTGATTACACTCTGTAACACAATTTTTGTCCTTGAGAAGCAACTGTTATTTCTTATTTGCTTACCCCAAGAAAGTATGAAAAATGGCTAAAATTTCCTTCAAACTTTGCTTTTGTTACATTGCTTCAAAGCCCAAAGAATCCCTCTCAGTACATGGCTATGATGCCCCCCCCCCTCCCCATACTACTCTTGATCCTCATCAGAGATGCACATATTGTCAGCCACTAAGGGACGTGCTTATGTAGTTAAGGCCAAACAACAGACAAACAAATCTGTGGTATTGAGCAAAATATTTGCTATAATGATATTTCTGCTTCAGCAACTCAGACCTGAATCTGTCTGAAATGTAATGGAAAATAGGTCAGTTTCAAAACATTGATGTCCAGGTTACAAAAGCAAAGTTTGAAGGGAATAATAGCCATTAGGAAGTAACATTAACCAAAGACCAA
>NC_068983.1:28882242-28896107 GCF_001194135.2 Octopus bimaculoides
TATATATATATATATATATATATATATATATATATATATATCGATAAGTATCTCTAGTCAATTATTAAAATGACTCCTGTATGATGTATATTTATATGTCTATGAATTGTTCAAATAATGCCCTCTCTATTAAACACACATACACACTATATATATAAATATGTGTGTGAATGAAAGAGTTATGAGGACATTTAACTATTTGCCAAGTTTTAAAAACTATTACGGTTGTAATTGCTATGATGATTGAGCAAGATTTATTTTATTTGTGAATTCTGCTTCAGTTTATAATTTTAATGAATGTTATTTGTTCCCGATTTAGTAAATTAGGTGTCATTGTGTGCATCCATATAAGGAAGTTGGTGACTATGTGCATGGTTTTTTTGGGGGGTTTTTTTCTTAGGTTTTTAGAACAAGAATACAAGCAAGTTACTGAAAATTCGTCAGATATACAGGATGGGCCAAAAGTCATGCATCACTTGTACATGATGAACAAATTGGATAATAATCATAATGATAATAATAATAATAATAATAATAGTAATAATAATAATAATAATAATAATAATAATAATGACACCTACATGAACTTCTAACTTGTTGTCTCTTGAGGTCTCTGGGTGAGACTTGGATCCAACTTGTACAAATGCAAAACAAAAGTCAAATATAAAATAATAATAATAATAATAATAATAATAATAATACCAGCAGATGACAATGTTTCCCTAAAAGAAATGGAGAAACTTTCAAAATACAAAGACCTGGAAACAGAGGTAACTCGAATGTGGAGTCTAAAAACAGAAACAATTCCTATCATAGTAGGTGCCTTAGGTATAATAAAAAAAAATATTCAGACAAATACATAACAAAAACACCAGGACTTACAAATATATATAACATACAGAAAATTGCACTACTGGGCACTGCACACATCCTACGCAAAACACTTTCAATACAGTAACCATAAGAGCATCACGGCAAACCACAGCACATACCCAAGGCACAGAGAGCTGCGCTCGGTAGTGAAGTGAAAGCACGTTATAAAAATAAAACTACTGAATAATAATAACAATGTGTGACAAAATTATTATCTTTGTTTTCTTTGGTCAGTAAGTGGTATTTCCTATTTGCTCCTATCTAGAAATCAAAGGATATGACAGCTATTCCCTTCAAACTTTACTTTCGTGACCTGACATCAATGTTTTGAAACTGACCTATTTTCCATTACATTTCAGAGATTCAGTACTGAGTTGCTGAAGCAGAAATATCATTATAGTAAATATTCTGCTCAACATCACAGATTTGCTTATGAGTTACTTCACCTTAACCACTTGAGAATGTCCCTTAGTGGCTGACAATGTGCGCATATCTGATGATGAGTAGGACTAACCATGTACTGAGAGGGATTCTTTGGGCTTTGAATAAATGTAACAAAAGCAAAGTGTGTAGGAAACATTAGCCATTTTTCATGCTTTCAAGGGATAAGCAAATAGAAATTTAACAGTTGCTATCTGAGGAGAAAAGTCGTGTTACATAATGTAATGACATATCATAAAATATTGACTGTTATGGAGACCTGAGAATTGAGATCGCCAAGATATGGCAGCTACGAGAGTCAAACATAAATGTTGTCTCTATTGTCATTGGAGCATTGGGTTCAATACCACCCAACCTGAATCTGGAAGCTTTAGAAATACCCTACAATCTAGGTGTATTGCAAAAATCAGCATTACTTGGAACTGCATGGACATTGCATAAAGCATTGTCTGTCTGAGGTCTTTGTTGTGACTTGACAGACAGTACAAACCCCCAGTATACACAATATCTTCAATCACGATATTGGATACTGTGCAACGTCTTAAATAATAATAATAATAATAATAATAACTATAATCCTTTCTACTAAAGGCACAAGGCCTGAAATTTGGTGCTTAATTTATTGACCCTGAAAGGATGAAAGCAAAGCTGACATTGGTAGAATTTGAACTCAGAACATAAAGACAGACAAAATGCGATTAAGCATTTTGCCCAGCATGCTAACGATTCTGCCAGCTTGCCACCTTGGTGATGATAATAATAATGATAATGATAATGATAATAATAATAATAATAATAATAATAATAATAATAATAATAATAATAATGATAATAATAATGATAATAATAATAATCATGGCTTTTAATTTAGGTACAAGGCCAGGAATTTTTAGGGAAGAGAGTTATTCATTACAATTCACCTCAGTACTATACTGTTACTTTATTTTATAATTCTTTGGAGGATGAAAGGTAAAGTTGATCTCAGAAGTATCTGAACACAAAATGTAAAGAACTAGAAAAGATGCCACTAAGCAATTTTGATCAAAACTTTAACAAGTCTGCCAACCCATCAGCAACAATAGAGAAAAACTTCCACAATTTTTAGACTTAGTATATTTGTAATGTTGAATTCTCATATTACAAAAAAAAAGAAAGAAAAAAAAATCTGCAATTTTCTTTTAAATGTTTAAAAATTGCATTACTAATTCTGAATAAACACATAATTTATTTTCTTTTTCTTGAATATCAATAAAGAATCGATTTATATGGAAGAAAAATAAATATATATATATTTATAAACACATTTCTTTATTCAAAAGATATCGTGCATTATAAGAAAACCTTTGTGAAATAGTGGTGATGGGTGGTAAGGCAGATGGGAGAAGCTGAATGACAATAGTAAAAATTTTAGGAGGTAACAAATTTTCTTGTCTGCCAGTCTGTCTGTCTGTCTGTGTATCTGAGCTGGTTTAGAAACTGACCTGACTGTTAGTGCTATAAGTGCAGTATCATGTTAGCCTACACTTTTAATAATTTTCTTGCAGAGCACACCATGATTTTTAAACTGTTCTAAGTAGTTACATCATCCTCTCAAAAGCCATATATTTTCTAAAGGCTGCATTGTGGTTTCAATGTGGCCTATATTTAAATGCTGTGCTTCTATAGTAAAATTAAATTTATAGAGATTTGCAAACATGAATGTTTGCATGAAAATAAAGGATATGCAATTTTAAAACAGAAATAAATAAATAAATAAACAAATAAATATATATTTTATTTGTTATAAATAGCAACATCGCATGTTGTTGAGAATCTGGAAATAACATTGTAGAAAATAAGCATTATAGAATAGAAAGGTGAGCTGCTTCAGTGAAGTTTCAATCTCTACTTGCAACCATCTACATCCAATTAAAATGCTAAATGAGTCAACGAGGGAGTGAGCTTCAAAACCAGGAGGGATCCCAAACTTTTCAAAAACCAAGGACTCCTTTTATTTAATATATATCTCAGCCATAAAAACCATGCCAAAACAGAAACACTAGCCTGGGGTAGTCTTCTATTTGGCCATCTCCTGTCAAACCGTCAAACCTATCCCAGCATGGGAGGCGAATTTTAAACAATGATGATGATTTTCTCACAAACCCAAAGATTTTTAAAGATCTGTCAACAAAATAAGTCAGTTTTAACAAACAACTTTTTTGCCTTGTCTCACCTCAAAAACTGAGACAATTATAATTATTCAACTGGATAATTATATATAATCAATTTTGTTTGTTTGTTTTATGTCCATTTTTCCATTCTAGTATGGGTTGGATGAATATCTACTGAGGATTCTGTTTTACAGCAGGATGCTCTTCATGTCACTAACTCTTACCTGTTTTTCAAGTAACAATTTTTTAAATTCCATTCATCTTTGAAAATATTAAGGTAATGAATAATTTGTTAGCTGGGAATGTCAACAAACATCACTACTGTTTGCTGAATCTGAATATAAATATTTACACAGACATGCACATGCACATGCACAAGCACACACACACACACACACACACACACACACAGCACGCGCACACACACATATACACACACACACACATGTATGTGTGCATCTGTATAAGACAGTCTGGACAATCAATTAGTTGGCTACAGCAGACACATACTGTAATGTAGAACTCCAAATTACATAATAACAAAGCATACCCCCCATTCACACAGCCATTCCTGAGGAATTATACATTTTACACTGTAACCTTTCAAAATTTTACACACACCTTACTGTCTTCCAAGGGTTTACAGACTCCAAGCTGGGAAATGCAGCTATTTGTAGTCACTTGCGCTGCTAGAAATAACACTCAAATCTCTTTGAAATTTCACTTTACCATAAAAAAATTGGAAAAATACATAAAACAATCTGGATCTGGAAATAAGAGGGGATGGACATGGTTGGATGCTTTGATCCTTTATCTGCTTGATCAGAGCTGATTGGGGAATAGCAACAACAGCTTACATTACTATAAGCAGAAAAGGAACGTCCACAACAGAAATAACAGCCAATACCCTTAATTACATCCTTATTTATTTATTTATGTGCCCTTCTAAAGCCTAGCCAGGCTCATGGGCCCGGTTTCCCAGTTTCTATGGCGTATGTGTTCCCCCCAGCTGGACAGGACACCAGTCCATTGCAGCATTACTCAAGAAACAGGAAGAAAGAGTGAGAGAAAGTTGGGGCGAAAGAGTACAACAGGGGTCGCCACCATCCCCTGCCAGAGCCTCGTGGAGCTCTAGGTGTTTTCGCTCAATAAACACACACAACGCCGGGTCTGGGAATCGAAACCATGATCCTCCAACCGTGAGTCCGCTGCCCTAACCAGTGGGCCATTGCGCCTCCACTTAATTACATCCTACCACCCTAAATAAAGAAAATCATGTTAAATCATGTACTCCTAGGTATGTCTAGATATCTATAAATGCACAGAAGGGTCATATCTGGAATGTCATTGATCATGGGTCCGATAAGTTAAGACAAGACTGGAATTGAACACCAATTTGCAATGATAATCCTTTTGAGAATGACATGGACATTAAAATCTGTCATGTTTTCCTCATATAAAAATTTCAGACTGCGTGACTATGTAAGAAATAAATATTATTAGTTTAAAATTTTAGATTTTAGCTACAAGCTTTAGAATATTGAAATAGATTTTTAATTGCTTGTCATTGCAAATAAATATAGAAATTGCTCTGGAAGCTAAAATTCATTTGTTGAGAGAAATGAACAGTAATTGAATAATAAAAATGAAAATAATTAGCTTCGGATTTATGCCAAGATTTTTAATTACAATCAGTGATTGGTGATGAGAAATAAATTATTATGTTTACACAGTTATAAACAATTAACTGCATAAACTGTGTGAATTTAAAAATTTTTCTCTTGAGAAATATGTGAGTGTCGTTTGAAAAATATGCACATATTTTGTGTATGTACAAGGTTAATTTATGTATGTATTATGCGTGTATCTGTGTTATATGTAAGTGGATGTGATTGTACATATGTGCATGTGATAGTATACGTGTCTGTGCTTGAAGATATATATGTGTATGTGACAGTATGTGTATATGATGGCAATTCTTTTAACAAAGAAAAGATTGACAGTTTCTTTGGAATTTTTGCTTGATAGCCTTCATCATGCTGTTCATTACTTGGGTTTTCTAAGCTTTATGTGTGTGTGTGTGTGTGTGTGTGTGTGTGTGTGTGTGTGTGTGTATGGAAGATAACTTGTGAGTGAATCAGTGTGGTCTCCAAGAAGGTGTGGAGTAACAGTTTAACCATTTTAACCATTTAGCATTCAGATTAATCTGTCAAATGTAATGGGGTAAAGGCCCCCTTCAGTCATGAATGACCATGGGATTGCACCTAGAAAGTTCCCCTCAAAGGTATAAGTCTGGGCAAGGTTGTTTATCAAAGACTTGCAGTTGCCCATGCATACCAGCCTCATCTCTCCATGCCACTGATGTTATCCAAGGAAAAAGGCAAAGGCTGATACAGCTTGGCACCAGTGATATCACAACTCATTTGTACAGCTGAGTGAACTGGAACAATGTGAAATAAAGTGTCTTGCTCAAGAACACAACAAACAGCCCGGTCTGGGATTAGAACTTATTACCTCATGATCATGAGCCCAATGCTCTAACTGCTGAGCCATGTGCCTTCAAATGTAATGCTTATTTATTTATTTGTTAATTTAATTAATTATGCATTATCATTTAGCTTTGAAATTTCAATGGTGTGACTGTTTACTTTTAGTATGACATCATAGGATAGATGTGAGAGAGTGGATTTAGCCAGTTTGAACATCAAACAAATAAAATATTTCGACCAGATGTAGCCAGTTTAAATGTTAAAGGGTTAAGTGGATGAGTATAAAAGTGTTTGGGAGAAGAAAGTAGCAGAATTATTAGAGCAAGAAGGTGAGGATAAAAACGAGGGGAAGGATAAGAAGAAAGCAAACAGTTTTATGGTGGCAGTAGAAAGGGGAAAATCATCATCGTTTAACGTCCGCTTTCCATGCTAGCATGGGTTGGACGATTTGACTGAGGACTGGTGGACCAGGTGGCTACACCAGGCTCCAATCTGATTTGGCAGAGTTTCTACAGCTGGATGCCCTTCCTAACGCCAACCACTCTCAGAGTGTAGTGGGTGCTCTTACGTGCCACCGGCATGAAGGCTAGTCAGGTGGTACTGGCAACGGCCACACTCAAAATGGTGTATTTTACGTGCCACCTGCACAGGATCCAGTTCAGCGTCACTGGCAACGATCTCGCTCGAATGTCTTTACACGTGTCAGGAAGGCAACGCTGGGCACAGGTGCCATCACGATTTCGCTTTCGCTTGCCCCAACAGGTCTTCGAAAGCTGAGTTTCGTGTCCAATGAAGGAGACGGTGTTGGCATGGGTGCCAGTCATCGATGGTAAAGAAATTTTTGTTTTGACAGTAAAAGCTTTGTTGAACCTGTATGGCTCGCTTCTGTTAATTTAGTTGTATTTAATGTAGGAAATTATTGGTTCTAATAATTCTACTACTTTTTCCTTATAAAACCCTTTTCTACCCATCCAATTAAAATAGCCATGAAGGTGTTTCTTTATATATACTTTATATACAGAATATACTATTGCCTACATGGTAGCCTCATTGCTCCACACCAAAATAACCAGTGTCATATAAAGAGCACCTGTGCCAGTGCCACATAAGAGCACTTGTGTTGGTGCCACGTAAAAGCACCCAGTACACTCTGTAAAGTGGTTGGTGTTAGGAAGGGCAACCAACCATAGAAACCATAGAAACCATGCCAAAATAGACAACTGGAGTCTGGGCAACTCTTCAGTTAGCCAGCTCTTGTTAAGCCATCCAACCCAGATGGGAGACAGACATTAAATGATGATGATGAGGAGGATGATGATGATATATACAGACGTTTATACACCCATGAACACAAAAAAAAGATGGCTTGAAAAGCAAAAGCAATTTACATTCTGATGAAACCTACTAAACTGAAATTCTAAAGTAGCTGTCAACCCTTTCCATATATTGAATTGAATAAATCCTTCAGTTTAATGTTTCATTGCTTTTTTACATAAAAACAAATACAATCATCATCATTGTCATTGTTGTCATTATCATCATCATCATCATTCAACATCTGTTTTTCCATGCTGGTATGGGTTGGATGATTTGACAGGAGCTGGCAAGCCAGAGAATTTCAGCAGGCTCCATTGTCTGCATTGGCATGGTTTCTACAGTTGGATGTCCTTCCTAATGTCAATCCTTTCACAGAGCAAACTGGATGCTTTTTTACGTGGTACCAACACGTCATTGGGGTCACCAACTAACCTGCAAAACAAAGTCACCCCTAACTGGAAGAGGGATTATTATTGAGAGAAATGGATTTGTGCCAGTTGAGAGATTAAAGTATAATGGAGGGATAGGGATACATATCTTACAATAGAGAAGACTTGGCTACTCCAGTCAGAAAAGAATGGAGAGAAAAGAGAGACAGAGTCAGAAGGAAAGATTGAGAGACAAAGTGAGAAAGAGCAATGACAATAGAGATGTGTCAAAACATAACCACAAGGTACAGTATGATGAGTATATGATGGTAAATATATGCATATTTGATGGTATTTGAAAGTAGGGCTTTTATTAATTGTAAAGAAACATTAATGATTTAAATACCAAAAATGTAAATTTGATTATTATTGTTTTCAACAATAATGTTATCTGCTATGTTTATTTGAGCATTATACACACTTTTCTTTTGTTTTTTTTGTGGAGGTACAATGGCCCAGTGGTTAGGGCAGCGGACTCGCGGTCATAGGATCGCGGTTTCGATTTCCAGACCGGGTGTTGTGAGTGTTTATTGAGCGAAAATACCTAAAGCTCCACGAGGCTCCGGCAAGGGATGGTAGCAAACCTTGCTGTACTCTTCCACCACAACTTTCTCTCATTCTTACTTCCTGTTTCTATTGTGCCTGTAATTCAAAGGGTCAGCCTTGTCACGCTGAATATCCCCAAGAACTACGTTAAGGGTACACGTGTCTGTGGGGTGCTCAGCCACTTGCACATTAATTTCACAAGCAGGCTGTTCTGTTGATCGGATCAATTGGAACCCTTGTCATTGTAAGCGACGGAGTGCCAACAATACACACTTTTACTAGAATTTTAAGTCTAAAAGTTTTCAGTATACATGATACATGGAAACTGAACGTTGTCTATTTTCTAGTTTTAACTGCTTGGCCATATTCAGAATGGCATAAGTTACTACTATTGTCCATGCTAACTGATGCATAAGGAAGAGTTTAAACCATTATAATAATTTTAAGTTTTTCTATGAGTCATAATATATTAAATGATCGTTATATTTCATAAATGTGGCCATCAGATCATATATATGGGCCCATATAATCATATCATTTAAGGTGATTTATTTTCTTATGAACACATTGAAACCATTCAAAAGTAAAATATAAAACTGAAACAGGAACAGCAAAACGTTTAAATGTACTTGGTTTTTGCTATTCTAGTTGCTAACATATTCTAGTCTGTGTATATACGCTTCTACAAGAATATAAATGTCTTACAATTTTGTCTTTCATTAAACTGCTATTATAGGTAATAACACTAAGGTGTTCCTGACATGCCAATCCAGTTAATATATTGTTTAATATACATACAATATATATATATATATATATTCAATCTAATATGTTGTAATTGTTTTATATTTACAATTTATATAAAATTCTTTCTTTTTTTTTATTATTAAATGGTTTTGACATTAAATGGAACATGTTGCATGATTAATTTTTTTCTTTTAGATTAAAAATAAATTGTTAGTTCTTAAATATCAGATGATCAAACAGAAAGCCAAAAATTGTTTTGTTTTTGTTTTTGTTTTTAATGCATAATAAAATAAAGTTAATAGTGTTTTAAAATTCTCACTCAAGTATTAGCTCTTCTGTGAAAACAGGTAATTGTAAAAAGGAAAAAAAAAAAACATATGGAAATAATTCGAAATAGCATATTACTGTAGACTATTGTTCACATTTCTCAACATCATTGTTAAAAACATTTAGTTCACTAGCATTGTTGAAAGCTAGCACTGTTAAAAACAAAAAAATATTTATTATTAAAAAGAAAAAGAGTGAAGAAAAACATGATCATTTATTTAAAAGTTATCAGAAGAGAAACTTAAGAATGGAGATGCATGTCTGTCGTACAACAAGAGTTGAACAAGATCAAAGGACAAATATATATTACATACATATTACAAGATGTAATGATGTGCAAGACAGAATCCCTGATGTGCAAAATAGAAATCTGGAAACTGTTTTGAAAACAAAATGAAAAATAAAACAAGTGATCGATGCATGACTCATCTATTTTGAAGCATTTATTAATTTCAATGTTATTACCAGTCATCATATGATGACTGAAATAGCATAAGAGAGACAGTCTCTCTTGATAGCTCGCAGTGCACCCTGGTTGGTTTCTGTGACTAAAGAGGAGATAACCACTCCAAAATGCTAGTATGGCTCTGTGGTAAGAAGCTTGCTTCCCAACCACATGGTTCCAGGTTCAGTCTTATTGCATGGTACCTTGGGCAAGTGTCTTCTACTATAGCCTCAGACCAACCACAACCGTGTATGTGGATTTGGTAGATGGAAACTGAAAGAAGCCCGTTGTATATACATATATATGTATATATTTACACATGTGTCTTTGTGTCTGTGTTTGTCCCCTCCACCATCACTTGACAAGTGATGTTGATGTGTTTAGGTCCTATAACTTAGCAGTTTGGCAAAAGAGACCGATAGAACAAATACTAGGCTTACAAAGAATAAGACTTGGAGTAGATTTCTTTGACTAAAAAACCCTTTAAGGTGGTGCTCCAGCATGGCCACAATCAAATGACTGAAACAAGTAAAAGAATAAGAGAATCTCACAGTCTGGATAGATGGCGCTGCATGCTGATTTAGGTGTACTTACACCTTTTGTCTGCAGTGAGAAATTATCATCATCATCGTTTAACGTCCGCTTTCCATGCTAGCATCGGTTGGACGATTTGACTGAGGATTGGTGAACCAGATGGCTACACCAGGCTCCAATCTGATTTGGCAGAGTTTCTACAGCTGGATGCCCTTCCTAATGCCAACCACTCCGAGAGTGTAGTGGGTGCTTTTACATGCCACCAGCACGAAGGCCAGTCAGGCGGTACTGGCAACGGCCGTGCTCAAAATGGTGTATTTTACGTGCCACCTGCACAGTCCAGCGGCACTGGTAACGATCAAACTCGAACGGTGCTCTTAGCGCTCCACTGGTACAGGTGCCATCACGATTTCACTTTCGCTTGCCCCAACAAGTTTTTGCAAGCCGAGTCTTAGTGTCCAATGAAGGAGACGTTGGCATGGGGGTCAGTCATCGAATGTATTTCGATTTCGATTTCACTTGCCTCAACAGGTCTTCGCAAGCGGAGTTATGACAAAACACAGTGAATGGCTTGATTAAGAGTTCAAATGTGCCTTAAGCATGTTTGAACTGGTAATAACATTACATTTATACACATCACTGCTGAGCACTCCCACTCCATAATTTATTAATTTGGGCCACTTTTGGTTAGCAGAACTTTTGGTAAGCAGACTGTCTTAAAAAAAAAGACAAGTTATTTTTTTTTATTTTTAACATTATTACTGGTTTTATTTTTATTTGGATCTCTTCCACAAAAGACTATCCTAAATGGAAGTCAGAAAGTTTTATGCACATCATATATTTTCCTGGCATAAGGCCGATCTCAAGACACTGGGCCTTACAAAGGAGATGACTAAGGACTGAGATGTCTGACACCTTGCTGTACTCAAGAAGGGTATCCTCCATGTTTAACAGTTGGAAGAAGGCAGTCTGGATCAAATGCTTCTTTTGGCTGTCTCCATACGTATACTCGGCCTGTGGTCGGAAAGAAGGTAAAGGATGACTCGTCCAAGAAAATAACATTCTTCCACTGCTCTAGGGACCAATTCTGTAAGTTTTTACTCCTCTCTAAATGCTTTGCAATGTTTATTTTTGAAATTAGTGGTTTTCTGATTGCACCCCTCCCATGAAATCCAGCTCTGTGCAGCTACTAGTGAACAGTTTTTGTGGAAACTGGGTTCTCAACGTGGTCATTAAGCTCTGCAGCAATTTTGGGAACTGTACTTTTGTGATCCTTTCTAACAATTCGCATAAGAGTCCGATGGTCCCTATATGAAAGTTTGGGTTTTCTTCCAGAGTTTTGTTTTGATGAGTAGGTTTTTTTTTTAGAAACACCTACATTGCAAGAAATAAGCTCTTATTTCTAGCAATGTAGATGTTTCTAACACTATAGTCACATTTAGTGACAATTATAATATACATACATACATATATATATATATATATATATATATATAAAAATTCTATATATTTTGATGCTTTATAGTATTTGTTATCTGTATGAAATGATTTTTCAGGATGTTCACCGCAGCCTGCAACATTATAAACAACACATTTAATTTAGGTTGGATGTGTTAATTCATATTTATTACAAAGGTTGCTTCTGTTGCTAATATACATATACATATATATGTGTGTATGACTATATATATATATATATATATATATGCCTGTATGCATATAGATCGATAGATAGATAGATAGATAGATAGATCAATAGATAGATAGATAGATGCACATTCAGAGAAACACATGAACACACATTTACAGAGAGAGAGAGAGAGAGAGAGAGAGAGAGAGAGAGAGAGATTGTATTTTTCACTGGGTTTACAATAGGAGTAATGTTTGATGGTGTTTAAGTCTGGAGTTCATTTACAAAATGTGCTATCTTCAGATTTATATTTATCATTAATTTCAAATCAAATTCTTTAAAAGTGTTAATTAGTGTCTTACTGAATTTATCTATGTCAAATTTATTATGTAATATAAACTCATTATCTCCATAAATCTTATATTGGCGGTCATAATTTTTTTTTTTTTTTCTCATGTAGGATGTAGTTTTAAGGATTTTATTCGCTATTAGGAATTTTTTGGAGTAAAAAAATAACGCAGTGACTTAACTTATTGTATTTAGAATATTAATTGCGATTGTTTAATCGAAGAAATTTGGAAAGGTGTAAATGTATGAATTTTAAACATACACACACACAGAGAAAATCTGCCTTTTATAGTATAGATACATATATGAGCAAATTCATTGCTCACTCCTCTGTGAAAATCTACTTTTAAAGGTTTTTGAAACTTATGTCAGATGAGGAAGGGCAGTACACATGACCTTTTTTAGGGTCTTTAAGCCTAGTGAAAGGAAGGGAAAAATACTCTTTCACTCGGGTCTTAGATCAACATTGAATTCTTGCAACAGAATGGACTATACTAAAGTTACCCAGAAGTCAAGTGGTAGTGCTGTTAAAACAAGTGACAAATTAATTCTACTATCAATAGACAAAGATTCTATGCAGTTTTTCTGTCTACTAACATTCCACACAAAACTGGACCTCTCCCTGTTGAGAGTCCCAGATGAACCTACCTCACAGCAAGAGGTGCAAATGAGGGTAGCGACATCAAACTCCCTTATTCACTACATATCAAATGCCACATATTAGAGGAGGCTCTCAATAATAAGAGTGTAGCAAAACGGTGGTGTCCCATCATGGCCGCAGCTCTAAGCTTAAACTACAAGAAAAAAACATAAAACTTTGGTTAACCTAAGGTTATTACAGAAAACATTTATCCTGGGTCCCATACAGTGGGATTGAACTTGGAACCACATACTTGTGGAGTGAATTTCTTAACCACACAGCCATGAAAGAATCCAATATATTTATTCATCTTACCTGTCTAATTACTACTGGGTTGTCACTTACACAGCAGTGTGATCTGACAGCTAGTCCCACACTTTTGCTAATTGTTTTAGGGGCTTATATTAGTTACAAGCAGACATAGACGCTCTTTCTACCCAGCCCTGACCCCACTTTTGACCCAGTGAGAAAGTGATAGCTGGAAAGAGGGACAGCTGTAACAGCACTTGGTTGGTATTCACCTTCAGCTGAGTAGACTGGAGCAATATGAAATGGAGTAAAACAGCGAGCTGGCAGAATTGTTTGCACACCAGGTGAAATGCTTAGCGGTATTTCGTCTGAGTTCAAATTCTGCCAAGGTTGACTTTGCCTTTCATCCTTTCAGGGTCAATTAAATAAGTGCCAGTTACACACTGGAGTCAATGTAATCGACTTAATCTCTTTGTCTGTCCTTGTTTGGTCCCTCTGTGTTTAGCCCCTTGGGGGCAATAAAGAAATAAATATAAAATGGTGTGTCTCACTCTAGGAATGAATGGGCCACCTGGTCCAGGAATCAAACCTGTGACCCTTATAATCATGAGCCTAAACACTAATCACTTGGTAACATGCTTATTCAATAAGTGCATACCTCTGCATATTAATGTTTGTATAAAAATGTGACTGCAGTATAC
>NC_068983.1:28896134-28899196 GCF_001194135.2 Octopus bimaculoides
ATATATATATATATATATATACACACACACACACACACACACACATAGTTTTATTGAATGAATTAGAACAAAAGCAAAACAAAAAACAAAATAAGTTTTTACAGAAATTTATTCCTATAATCTAATTCCCAATAAAGACATATGATCCTAATCATGAAGAGTAAATTTAATTAATTATCCAAATTATTTCACTTAGAGTTAATTTAATTGGTATATTCCAATGCAAATAGAGAAACTTGCAAAGAGATTAATTCAGTCTAAAATCAAATTCTGAAAAACCTGTAATACTTCTTGGAATATTACATAAGACTTTAATTTAATATGCAATGTAGAGGTGCTACACAACTAAAAATATAAATTTTAAACAGAAATGATGTATATCTGTACAAAAACATCCTTAATTTGAGATATCTTCAAGAAGGTGATTTGAAACTTGAGTGAAATATGAGACTAACATGAGCTTATGAAAGATCCTGATGAAGGTGGGTAGGTGGGTGACTGACCTGTTAGATATAACAGCCAAATTTGGAGGTGCTTAACAACAAACATATAAACTTTAAACAGAAATATTGTACAATGTGCATTCAAAAAATATCCCACTTCCTTTTTTTCTCACCAAAACTAATGATTCATGGCAAAATCCTTTGGATGGGAGGAGGTGCCTCCCTTCCTAAGCATGCATGAAAATTTTTATGCCAGTAGGCCATGTCAGTTCTCAGCTGTTATGCCTAAAGAAGAAACATGTAGTGCATGCCCAGTGGGTTTTCCTTTTCACCAAAAATATTGAACAAAGATATCGCATCAAGATTTATCAAAAGCATGGTGATACACAAGCTCAAATCGTCCAGAAGATTTAGCAGGCCTTTGGTGATGATGCCATGGGTAAAAATCAGATCAAGGAGTTGTTGTTGTTGGCACTCTGTCGCTTATGACGTCGAGGGTTCCAGTTGATCCGATCAACGGAACAGCCTGCTCATGAAACTAACGTGCAAGTGGCTGAGCACTCCACAGACACGTGTACCCTTAACATAGTTCTCGAGGGAGATTCAGCGTGACACAATGTGACAAGGCTGACCCTTTGAATTAAAAGGCACAACAGAAACAGGAAGTAAGAGTGAGAGAAAGTTGTGGTGAAAGAGTACAGCAGGGTTCGCCACTATCCCCTGCCGGAGCCTCGTGGAGTTTTAGGTGTTTTCGCTCAATAAACACTCACAACGCTCAGTCTGGGAATCGAAACCGCAATCTTATGACCACGATTCCGCTGCCCTAACCACTGGGCCATTGCGCCTCCCCAAATCAAGGAGTGGTACAACTGCTTCAAATATGTTTGAGAAGGTTTGGTGAATAGTCAAGGAAGACCCTTGTGTGACAATCCAGGAAATTGCTCATGAAATGGGAATAAGCAGAGAGCATTTCATTTTGATGAAGAGTTTGTGCATGTGGAGAGTGTCAGTGAAATTCTTCCATAAGACACCAGTGGAGCAGCAGAAGCAAATCCACAAATCTACATGGAAATTGCTTAGGACATGTTAGACTGTGCAAATATGACCCAGACTTCCTGAAGACCATCATTACTGGTGATGAGACATGGATTTATGATCTCCACTCAATGTGTTCAGTCATCTTGCATGAAAACGAAAATCCGATGAGCAAGCACTACATATTTGTACTCTAACAGCCAGGAACTAACACGACCTACAAGCACAAAAATTTTACTGCTTGCGCAGGTAGAGTGGCATCACCTTCCAGCCAAAGGATTTTACCCACATTGCATTAGTTTGGCAGGAAAAAATAAAGCCAGATATTTTTTGAATGCACCTTGTACATCAGCGCAAAAGGAAAGGGAAAATTTGGGATATTTTCAAGAAGGTGATTTGAAACGGTTGAATAAAATATGAGGCGAACACAAACAAGAAGAGCGAGTGGGTCACTTGTCACCATCAACATCAACCTCAACATTATCATTAATATTTAACATCTGTATTTCATGTTAGCATAGGTTGGATGGTTTGGTAGGATCAGACTTGTCTGAGGACTGTATTGCAAGAACAAACACCACTAAGCATTTTATCTGATACTTTAATAGTTCTGCTAATTAACTGCAAAGCTCTATAAGGTAACTCGGCCAGTGAGCAAAGGCAACCAAACCTTTCTTGAGTTGTCCCTATCATCTTTGAAAAAGAAAGATACATAGAATCATCTATTCGTAATACTACTATATTTGAGAAAACTTGATCATGTAACTACTGAGTCGTGCTTGGCTTGGAACTATGGAACCAACCAACATTACATTAAATAACTGATATAAAATACAAGATCTATTTTATGCTTATACAGAATACAAAATGTTATTTGTATCACATACAGGTTTGAAAGAAAATGGCATTTTTGATAAGTAATTGAAATAAATATTTTTTGTCACAGATCAGACATAAAAGAGAACAAATTTTTTCATGTAAAATTAATTTGCATTAAAGGTTTTAATTTAAAAAATTTCGTTAGAAAAGGTTACATGTGACATGACATGCACTTAACTCACAATTTTTTTCTGTAATACAGCTCATATTTGCAGACATACCCTCACCTCTCCTCACCTTTGTGTGTGTGTGTGTGTATATGTATGCATGTGTAAGTGTTTAAAATATATGCATACTTTCACACAAACATACAATAGTTAAATATATACACACATGCATACAAACTCACATACATACATGCATACTTACATATATATATATATATGTATATACACACACACACACACAAATACACACATAAACAGATATGTATGCATGCATGTATATTATGTATGTATGTATGTATGTATGTATGTATACACAACTGACTGGTTGAATCATTACTGTATTGAACAGAATATGTTGCAATGCTTTCTTTCAGTTTAAATTTAAAGTGGTGAGTTGGCAGTATCCTTACCATGCCAAACAAAATGTTTGGCACCATCTCTTCCAAAATTACATTCTGAGTTCAAATGCTGCTAGGATTACTTTTGCCTTTCATTCTTTTGGGGGTCAATAAAGTAAGTACCAGTTGAGCACGGGGGG
>NC_068983.1:28899293-28907336 GCF_001194135.2 Octopus bimaculoides
GGGATAAATAAGTAAAGTAGCATCACTTTCTTGCATTCTAGTGGCCACATGTCAAAATTTGGAGGGCCAGCTTGGTTCTTGAATCTGCTCATGACTGTATAGGCACCTAAAACAATTAGTAAAAGCATGACACACCCTACCAAGTCATCTATAATTGTGAGTGACAGTAGTTGTATACACATGCGCATGCAAACACACACACGCACACACACACACACACACACACACACACACACACACACACACAAACACACCAATTTTATTTCATTTTTAGCATAGTATAAAATAGTTCTGTTTGATCAGTATTGTCATGGGATTTCACAACAAAGAACTCAGTAACAATTATCCAGACAAATACATAGCAGCATTTAATTATGTTCTTTACATTTTGAGTTCAAATCCAACTGATGGCAATTTTACCTTTTATCTGTCTGGGTTTGATTGATTGATTAAATCGACTTCAATTCTTGTTCCAAATTATGTGGCATTGTGCCAGAATTAGAAATCATTATTATCAAAAAGAAGAGAAAAAAGACTTTTAATCGTAAGCTAATTTAGAAAATTGTTCGAAATCAATTTGCCAGTTTTATTCTTCGAAGAAGGGAATATATTTGCATGCATTGTAAATTCTCTGCATACAAAACATGCACACACACAAACAAACAAACAAACGCACACCAATATACAACTGAGTTTTATGTGAGTCTTTGTAAGTACGTTGTGTATGTTAAATTTTGTCTTGTGTAAAAATTGCACTATTTCATACCTCAGAACAGTTTAGTATGAAAATTTACAAGCTTGGCTACTTTGAATTTTTACTTCATCTTTAGAGTCTTAAATTCTATTTTCTTTCAACTTAAAGAAAGATGAATAACAAAAGAAAGGAAGTCAAAGAAAAACATTATTTTTAATCATCTTACTTAATTTAAATGAGTTTTCTATCCCACTGTGTACACTATTTCAGAATTTCAATTAATATGAGAATCTAATAATCTATTGGCATTTTTTTTTTATATAAAAGTATAAATGCCTATGAATAATAACTCTAATATACTAAGAGACCAATAAGTCATCAACTTTAAAGTAATTAGGTTATAAAAGCCAAAACAACATCATAAAAGCATATAATATATATTGGTTTCTTAAAGAGGCACAAGGCTATACACAATTTGTTTCCAACATGGGTCAACCCTATGATCGAATGAACTAATGATCAAAGCCATATCAAACAAATGATCACAAGGATAATAATGTGAATAATAATTGTTTCAAATTTTGGCATGAAGCCAGCAATTTTAGGGGAGGGGGTAAGTTGATTACAATTACCTCAAAAGGATGAAAGGCAGAGTTGACTTTAGTGGAATTTGAAACTCAGAACATAAAGAGTCACAAGAAATGCAGCTAAACGTTTTATCAGATGTGCTAATAATGCTAATAATAATAATAAAAATAATAATAATAATAATAATAATAATAATAATGATTGATTTCAGTATATACACATGGCCTGAAATTGGGGAAAAGTTTAATGATTAAACTGACCCCAGTTATCAACAAGTATTTATTTTATTTTATTTTATTGACCACCCCCCCTGGAATGATGAAAGGCAAAGTCAACTGGGATATGATTATTATTCTGAACGTAAGCAGCCTGACCAAATACTGCAAAACATTTAGTCTGACACTATAATGATTCTGCCAGCTAATGATAATCATAATGATAATCATCATCATCGTTTAACGTCCACTTTCCATGCTAGCATGGGTTGGACGATTTGACTGAGGACTGGCGAACCAGATGGCTACACCAGGCTCCAATCTGATCTGGCAGAGTTTCTACAGCTGGATGCCCTTCCTAACGCCAACCCCTCCGAGAGTATAGTGGGTGCTTTTACGTGCCACCATCATGAGGACCAGTCACATGGTAGGTGCGGGCATGGCTGTGTGGTTAGGAAGCTTGCTTCCCAGCTACATGGTTTCGGGTTCAGTCCCACCGTGTGGCACCTTGGACAAGTGTCTTCTGCTATAGCCCCGGGCCGACCAAAATTTTGTGATTGTATTTGTTAGGCGGAAGTTACTGCCGCGTGTGAATATGTCTGTGTATGTGCTTGTGCATAATCATAATCATAATAATAATGATGAGGATGACGATGATGATGATAATCCTTTCTATTATAAGCACAATACCAGCAATTTGGGGGAGGGGGCTGTCGATTACATCAACCCCCCAGTACACAATTGATACTTATTTCATCCTCTCAGGATTGATGAAATAAGTACCAGTTGTGCACTTGGATCAATGTAATCAATTGGCCCCTTCCCCCAAATTGCAGGCCTTGTTCAACTGGTGCTTCTTTTATTGATCTGAAAAGGATGAAAGGCAAAGTCAACCTCGGCAGCATTTAAACTCAGAACATAAAGCAGAAGAAAAGCTGCTAAGCATTTCATCTGGAGCAGTAACAACTCTGCCAACCACATGGTTCCGGGTTCAGTCCCACTGCATGGCACCTTGGGTAAGAGTTTTCTACTATAGCCTCAGGCCAACCAAAGCCTTGTGACTGGATTTGGTAGACAGAAACTGAAAGAAGCCCGTCGTATATAAGTATATATATGTATGTGTGTTTGTGTGTCTGTGTTTGTCCCATCACCATCGCTTGACAACTGATGCTGGTATGTTTACGGCCCCGTAACTTAGCAGTTCGGCAAAAAGAGACCGATAGAATAAGTACTAGGCTTACAAAGAATAAGTCCTGGGGGCAATTTGCTCAACTAAAGGCGTTGCTCCAGCATGGCCGCAGTCAAATGACTGAAACAAGTAAAAGAGAGTAAAGAGTATAATAATAATAATAATAATAACAATAAATAATAATAATAATAATAATAATAATAATGTTCTTTTCTACTGTAGGTGCAAGGTCGGCAAATTTTCAAAGTTTTAGGTGTTATTTCTAATATATAAAGCAACCACATAGAGACTGCCACTAGCTTGTATAGCCCTCCAAGATCAGCTCTGCATGAACAGTTCTACAGCATGCAATTGGTCAGCTGAACAACCAGGCCCAACCCACAGACCTATCGTTTCCATTATGCCATCTCTCCACAAAGATGTGAACTAGGAAGCGGAACGGTATGACTACAACAACTCATCTACAGTTAGGAAGGATGGGATGATAGCTTATGCAAGCTTTCCAACATAAATAATTCATGGTGATGAAGGATTATTGCAATTTTCCATAGCATAATCGCATGATTAACCAGGAAAATTCTACCATGCTTGTTGATCAACCTAGTTTATTATTAACAAAGCATATTTCAGTTCAGCATGATATTAAGTCTTGAAGTAATGACACAGTTAAATAGACATGTAGTCAAATAGGTATGAGAATAATCAGTAGAGCATCAAACAAAATAATTATAGTGTTAGATTACACTTTTTTATATTCAGCATTCATATCCCTCTCAGGTCAAACACTTCATTCTCAGGTCATTTAAATAAGTACCCATACCCAACAAAATGTGATGAGGCATGTAATTGACTTAAATTATTTGAAATTGGTACCCCAACGTGGTCTTAGTTCAGTGACTAAAACTAGTAAAACATCATAAGAATGCTGATATATAGATGTGTTTTTGTGTGGCCAGGGAGTTGGGCTGTTTAAGCTTACAATCATGAGGTTGAGGATTCAATTCTTAGACAGGTTGCATACTGTGTCATTAAGCATTGAATTTCATTCCATGTTGCTTCAAACTACTCAGCTGAAATGAGTACCTGTAGCTGCTGAAAGCAGATTGTTGTCCCTGCAGTGGATTGTTGTCACTACAACAGATTGTTATCCCATTTCTTGAGTATCTATGTCCTTTTAGTCACTAACCTGCCTTGAAAACTGGGATAAGCTTCAATTTAATGAAAATTTAGGATCAAGAAAGGATTTTTTTTAGATGTCTAGATAAGCAGTCTTGCAGATAGACAGATAGCCTGATAGACCAAAAGACATGTAAGGTGGAAGATAAATAAATAAGTTTCATGACAGACAGGTGAGCTAACAGGAGAATGGCTGGATGAACAGACAGATGTACAACATTTGGGAATCAGATTATCAGAATATTGACAAATGACCACATCTGTTTGAAGGTATCAGCATTTTCATTGTCCAGTTTCCATGCTGTCATGTGTTGGACAGTTTGACAGCATCTGACAAGTCAGAGGACTGCATTATGCATCACTGCTTACATTTACATGGTTTCTACAGATGGAGTTCTTCCTAATGCCAACCATTTTACAGAGTGTACTGGGTGCTCTTTTCATGACACCAGCACTCATGTTGATTGCTTCATAAACTGCAACGACAAGGTTTTCAAGTGACCCCTATAAACATTGAAAGAACAGAAAAGAGAGTAGATGATCCTAGTGGGGGGAAAAGAGTGATGGTAGGTAAAAGGAAAGAATAAAGAATAAGGAACAAGCCAGAAGGAAAGGAATGACAGATGTTTGCTTAATCTAAAACAAGGAAAGGAAATGAATACGATGAAGGTGGTACCATCAGAATTTAATTGAAGAACATAGAGGAATCAAACTAAGTACTCAAAAATTCCTGAAAGAAAGTGTTACCATATGTATGTATAACAGTCATCATCAACAGATATTCAATAATAGTAGATTCTTTTAGCTGATCAACTCTTAAAACATTATTTTTGATAACATGTTAACTGTGCAAAAAAGTGTTAAGTATCAGTACAAGTGATTTATTTAATCCACTATATTGGTATTCTGAAATAATAGTGTTACTTGTTCACTGCTTTTATATTAGAAGTCAAGCAATTTGCTAGTGTAACGCGTCAAAATGAAAGTGAAAGTGAAACTGAAGGAGATACCGTGAAGTAGACTACTACATCAGTCATTGAGGATACTTTAAGTCTTTGCTCAATAAGCATTATTGATATTGCTTATAACAAGAGAAAAGCTGAGAAAGTTAAAATTGGTTCATATTCTTTCAAATTAGCTCATACTGAGATGTCGGAATTACTACAGCCACACATAAAGCTAGTTTGATGGACTTTCTTTAGGTAAAGGCTATAATGTATTCTATAATATTTGACAAAGTAACATAAACTTTGCCACAACTAGCACTGTTAGATTTATGACATTGATTTTTTATAACTTCTGGTTTTTAGCAGTGAGAATTAAGATTAAGGTTGGAATCTGCATCCCAGTAATTTTAACCTTACATTAATCTCTGAACCCAAGATTTCATTGCATTATTATATGTTAAACACTAAATTCATCTGAAGTTAACGAATCAATGAAGTTGAATACTACAGTGAATAATCTAATTGGATTACAGTAAAGTGTTTCAAAGAAACTAAACTTTTCTAGATTTTATCTCCATGCCATAAGATGCTTAATTTATTAATTCTAAGCAGATATGGCTTAATTTCTCTCAAATTAAGCTTTGCAAAATTTGACCAAAAACAAATATTCTCTTCATTGGTTTGGAAAAGAGAAATGTTTCCAGTTTCTTAATTGAGAACCGAATTATAAGGCAAGAATGGATAAGATTCAATATTAGATAATAATTGGAATTTAATTTTGATCTCCGTTACAGCTTATGATTAATAAAGTAGAACAGACATGATATGAAAATCTTTTTCTGTAAACATGGAGTATTTAGTGACTCTTTACTCAATAAACTTGTGTCTTTCTATAATTGTTCTATGCATTATACAGATACAAGCACAGCTGAGGTTCTAGATTTGATCCCACTGAAGGGCCTCACCCTCATTGCACTTCCGACATGCTGAATCTACTTTACAATTATATTTAGAATATGTATGTTTGTGGAATACTCAGCCACTTCATATGCTAGTTTATGAATAGGTTGTCCAGCTGTTCCAACAGATGGATGCTCATAAGTCAAAACTAACTGAAGAGTCCTTCACTTATATATCATTTATACTTTTAGTATAATATACTAAATGCATGAATGATATTAAATTTCACTGCAATTTTGTTTTTCTTCTTTTTTGCATTTTATTAAGTTCCCATCCTTTTATAGGAAAATATTATGGTTTCAAGTCTAAAGACTATACTATGTGATGTCTTGAACAAGAATATTGCTAGATTTCCAGTCATGCAATGCAGATACACAATTTTTTAATGATGGACCTAATAAGTTACCCAGTTTTAACACCATCACTTAGCCCCAGTGTGTAATAACCCATGGGACAGTTTGACCAGCTGATCAAAAAAAAAAGAGGTATAAAAGGGGTGGTATTTCACCTCAAGTCTTCAAATCAGACAAAAAAATATAAAGACAGCACTGTAAACTCAAAAGAAATACCAAGAATTAAGAAACTGGTTTCCTGAAGATTTATAAAGATTATATACTTATTATTTCATAAGTCAGACAAAATAAACAAAAATTACTCCCCCAACACATACATATATATAAATGAAGTAGTAATATATATATATATATAAATCAATAAAACAGCACTTACTTGACATAATATATCCTTCCTGAAGAGTGCAGTTTTGCCTCACAATTATCAGGTAGCTGATTGTTAAGTCCTTGGATGTAATCCACGCAGAGAAGAGCCATGCAGTGGGTCTTATCGCAGACAGACACTAATAAAACAAAAGTAAAATATGTCTTAATTTTGTGACTATACACTTACACATGTATTGATGTCAAGGACATCTATATGCAGGTGTTGGATCACCTGCATACTATCTTAGCTTATATGGCAACAAATGTAAATACATCAATGATTTTTGCTTTTCTTTTAATCAAGCAAAGCATGTAAATATTTTATAGCATATATACATTCACATGTTATATTGATAGTATATAAAATCTACAGTGAGAATATAGGTAAGCAAGATTTCAATAAGTATACATAATATATGTTTCACATATATTAATGGATTTAATAAGTTTATTTAATATACAACGCTAACATGAAGTATTGATAAGATAATATGAATCTGTTTCTGAGGTATACTTGTTTAATAAGTGACTTATTCTCAAGCAATGTGTCAGAAGCACAGAAGAAGAGCAAGGAGGAGAAATGAGGGTAAGTCGCCTCTGGACATAGGTGTGAATGGGTGCATATTATGCTGTTTATAATAGGTGTTAATTAAAAAGAGAAGCACCAAAATTTTCTTCACTGTTACCCACCACGTACACACATACACCATCTCCAGCACTAAGAACTCTTGCTATATCACTGCCGTGTGTTGAAATGGAAGCAGTTACATCACGGAAGAGCCATTTTAGTCATTAAAGAACACACAAAATATATGTCTTTATGAAACGGTAAATGGTACTGCTACAAAATGCTTTTTATGATTTAAAAGTTGCACATAAAGTCAACATTAGGGAGAGAATTACATTAACTGCAAATGTAGCTCACTGTAGTAAGGATTCCTCTACCTTATAGCATATTCTATAAAATGCATTAAGCTCTCTGCAAATATCTACAACAATGTGTGAGAAAGCAACAGCAAATTCAAAAACTCTCTGTCATTAAATCATAAACAAAATGTCATCTATTTCAATATTTAATATCTCATTTCAAAAACATGCTAACATTTTTTTAGAATAACATTGTTTACATTAAGTAAAAACTTGGGCTCAAAGAAATCAATGGTGATCTGTGTGGATAAAAAGTTGATAGTGAAATTCATTTATATGTTGGATAAATTTATGGTGATAAAGCTTTATTTCTACAGTCATCTATACAATGGATCACGCGCTGGTATGGACATGTGGTGAGAATGGAGGAGGATAGCTGCGTGAAAAAGTGCCACACCCTAACAGTTGAGGGAACCCGTGGAAGAGGTAGGCCCAGGAAGACCTGGGCTGAGGTGGTGAGGCAAGACCTTCGTACATTGGGCCTCACCGAGGCGATGACTACGGACTGAGACCTTTGGAAATGGGCTGTGCGTGAGAAGACCCGGCAAGCCAAGTAAGATCGTTGCCAGTGCCCCTGGACTGGTTCTTGTGCGGGTGGCACATGAGATGCACCATTTTGAGCGTGGCC
>NC_068983.1:28907396-28911646 GCF_001194135.2 Octopus bimaculoides
GCGGGTGACACGTAAAAGCACCCACTACACTCTCTGAGTGGTTGGCGTTAGGAAGGGCATCCAGCTGTAGAAACTCTGCCAAATCAGACTGGAGCCTGGTGTTGCCATCCGGTTTCACCAGTCCTCAGTCAAATCGTCCAACCCATGCTAGCATGGAAAGCGGACGTTAAACGATGATGATGATGATGATTTAAATACAAAGAAATAGGAAAAAAGAAAGACGAAGAAGGAAAAAAAAATGTGGAGTAAAGCAGGGACCACACACTCCAGAATAAATAGTGTGCTCAGCTGCACCCCATGGTAATGACTGTGATGGCATTGCCACAGAGAATGGTCAGCAATACTCACTGCAGCAGCCTGTGGGGAGAAGAAAATACCAAGATGTTGAGCAAAATAGAGAAAGAATTTGTTTTTTTTTTTTCCCCTGTTTTATAACAGGAACTGTTTTTCATAGATTTATGAATACAATATTTGGACACATCATCAGTGTTGTATTCTAGACTCACAGAGGGTTTCAGGCCTTGCAACATACACCCTCATCCAAGTGACTTGATTGAAGTTGACCAAGTCTCCATTTTTGTCCAAGTGGTCTTCTGCTGACCTTAACCAGTTCCCTATTTTTAATCTAGATACTTTCTTTACAACTTTCACATTGTTCTTGATAGCTGATGTCCTTCTCAATCTCATTATACCCAAGGTTCCGTTACCCTTAATAAAGGGAAAAAACCTACAAACCCTTAAATATGTACCTCTATTGCCATGCACCTATCATTTCAACCATGTGTGAAAGAGGCCTTTATTTCATTGTTTATTTATGAAGGATCAAATCAAGCACAATTCGTTTGTTTATATGGCATTAAATACAAGATGAATCTATAAATAGAGCAACAGTTGCATAGACTTGACTTAAATCTAATAATCATCTCAGAAGACAAGAAGTATATTGGAGGTAGTGAAAAATTTAGGAAACAAGTGAAGTTATCAACCAAATCCAAACTTACTCAATGGTATAGCTAGTAGGGAAATAAGAAGAGTGACTGCTCCTACCAAACATATTTTTCAAAATTGGCACCTTTTCAACAATACTTTTTTAACTCTTTAGTTCACTAGTTTGATAAAAGTTGAATCTCTATTTTCTCTGTTTGTTTGTTAATCGCATGACCAAGGAAGAATTTCAAGTCATTACTTTATCTGACCAGCCTCCCTTGTTTTTGAACTATCCGCTAAATTTCCTGTGATGTGTTGGTGGTTGTTGACATCTGAAGAACCAAAACAAACTCTGACATCATAACCTCTCGACACTGGACAATCCCATGGGGTTTCATCTTTTTCATGTCACACAGATGGAAACTGAAAGAAGTCTGTTGTACATATATGTGTATGAGTGTGTACATGTGTGTATGTGTGTGCGAGAGAGAGAGAGGGTCATTGTGTTTGTGTGTGTGAGAGGATCTTTGTGTCTGTGTTTGTCTCCCCGCCACCATTTGACAACTAGTGTTGGTCTGTATACATCATCTTAGCAGTTCAGCGATGGTGATTGATAGAATAAATACCAGGTTGACTAAAACTCCTTCAAGCTGATGCCCCACCATGGCCACAGTTTCATACATAATGCCTTTATTATTGAAACATGAAATTAATGAACATAGAATATAATTATGTATATTATAACTAATGAAATATTTTGCATAATATAAGAGAAATGAGTTAAAAATTATTTGGTATGCATAATGGTGCCTTTTTATGTGCTTTGTCCCACTAACTCCAGAACCTGGCTACATTTCTGCTTAAGATAGTTAAGTCAGTGCTAACATAGTGAACAAAAAACTATAAAAATTGCATCAATAACAAAATAAAATGCATTATCTAAATAATTAATTCTGGTCAATAAAAGTAAGGTAGACAACTCCGCTGCCCTAACCACTGGGTCATTGCGCCTCCACAATTCAAAATATAAACAGTAATAAACTATAAAATAATTTTTTATTTTTGAAAATGAAATAAAACTAACAGTAAGATGGAAAATAATATTTATTTTTTTTAATTCTTCCACTTAATTTATATTTGAAAAATTTTCTTTTACATTTCTTAATTGCAGAATCTTTGATCAGATCCTCACTATGACACAATGAACATTTCCAAATTATATTCCTGATCATATAAACCATTTCGAATATCATTTTAGCAAGTTTAGAGTGATTCCTTTTGTGCCATAAAACCTTTACCATTTCTCTGGTTCCTCACTAACCTTGATGCCCTTAGCATGTACTTATTTTGTTTAATGGTTAATCCAGTACTGACCTAGATACACAAAAAGCTAAGTTGGAATGCCTTTGATCACAGGTCTTACTAATCAGGACTGACCAAAGGTCAAACAACAGCTACAAGAAATAAAAAATAATTAATATTTTCATGATTTCTTCCAAATTCAACTTATGGAAGTCAGTGTACTTAATCTGGCCTCCCAGAAAAAAAGAAAGGAAGAAAAAAGAATGTAATTGGCAAATATACATATATCCAGGATGAAGACTTGGTGAAGAATGGACTGTAATTTAAAACTCTATGGAATTATGAAATATTTGGCAATATCATGTTTGAAAGACAAGGAAAATAATAATGAAAAAAAATTGTTATGGAATGGTTGGCCACGCAAACAAAACTATTGTTTCTTTCTAAATATGAGAACAATTCTATCATCTCATCCTCACTGACTATGGGCGGAGGTATTTAATAAATTCAATCATCATATTTCTAAACCTCAAAATAACCAAACATGAATACATTTCTAATGGATATACATAGATACACATAGACAGACACACACAGAGACTAACACTCACAGATACATAAACACAGTTGAATAAGTACTGATACATACTTCTACACATAGTTTTCATTTACATGCACGCATCATGAATACTGTTACACTTGCACAAATATCTATTACATGTACACAATTATAATACAGTTATAGTACGTCATCAAAGTCACATACTTATGTGTGTATATTTACATACACAGCAAAAACTATGTTACCACAGATCTTAATGCTATAAGTGTTAATAAAACCACATTCATTTCATTAATAATTCTATCAAAAAAACATTATTACATCCCTAGATGAAAGGTAGAACATAAATTAGATATTGTATGGTAATCTCTTCAGACAGGCATGCAGCCAGACAGAGTGACTGGTACAGAGACAGATAGATGGACTCAGAGGGAAAGAGAGAGAGAAGGAGAGAGAGAGACACACACACACAGAAAGAGAGACACAGAGAGAGAGAGACAGAGAGAGAGAGAGAGAGAGAGAGAAACAGACAGAGAGAGACAAACAGACACAGAGAGAGAGACAGAGAGAGACAGACACAGAGAGAGACAGACACAGAGAGAGACAGACACAGAGAGACAGACACAGAGAGACAGACACAGAGAGACAGACACAGAGAGACAGACACAGAGAGACAGACACAGAGAGACAGAGAGAGAGAGAGACAGAGAGAGAGAGACAGAGAGACAGAGAGACAGACAGACAGAGAGAGAGAGACAAAGACAGAGAGACAGAGAGAGAGAGACAGAAACATAGTTGGAGAGAAAGGCATACAGAGAATAGTAGGAGAGATAGAGAGAGAGAGAGAGGTGGGGTCAGTCAAGCAGTCAAGACAGAGAGAATGGCAAACAGATAATACAGAGAGCTATACTGAAAGAAAGACAGAGAGCGAAAAAGAGAGGGAGAGGAAGTAGGTGCATAGATAGTCTGATTGCCAGATAGACTGAGAAATTACCAGAGACACAGTAAAGACCATTTTCATCATCATCACTACCATTTCACATACATTTTTGCCATGCTTGCATAAGCTACTTGGACATGGCTTCTTCAGCCAATATCTCTCCACTTGTTGCGTGTCCCTTGTCACATCCTCAGCAAGATTCAGCAATTTCGAAATCAACCTTCAACACATGACTTCTTTTTCTTCTTTTATTTCCATCTTCTGCAAATTCCTTTGACTTGTATTGCTTAGTAATTCTTCATCTAAACGTCTTCTTTCACTCTTTTACTCTTTTACTTGTTTCAGTCATTTGACTGCGGCCATGCTGGAGCACCGCCTTTAGTCGAGCAAATCGACCCCAGGACTTATTCTTTGTAAGCCTAGTACTTATTCTATTGGTCTCTTTTGCCGAACCGCTAAGTGACGGGGACGTAAACACACCAGCATCGGTTGTCAAGCAATGCTAGGGGGACAAACACA
>NC_068983.1:28911722-28912505 GCF_001194135.2 Octopus bimaculoides
ATATATATATATATATATATATATATATATACGACAGGCTTCTTTCACTTTCCATCTACCAAATCCACTCACAAGGCTTTGGTCGGCCCGAGGCTATAGTAGAAGACACTTGCCCAAGATGCCACGCAGTGGGACTGAACCCGGAACCATGTGGTTGGTAAGCAAGCTACTTACCACACAGCCACTCCTGCGCCTATATATATCATATGTCTCTGCTAGTACTGTGCCCTGTTTCACACACTGCAGCTGGCTCTCTTTATACATAGTGTTTCTCCTATTTCACTTGTGCTTCATGATTCAAGCTTGCTAACATTACACATTCTTTGGAGCATGCTCACCTCGTTTTTTTTTTTGTTTTTTTTTCCCAAGCCTTAGCATATCCCCTGTATTCAAGAGCCATCTTTTGTTATCATGCAATATCACACTCAATAGCAAGCCTCATATATGCTTTTAATGCAGACAAAGGTTCCTTTTGAAGCAGGAATTTTTTGCCATTTCATTTTTACTCTGGCAATTACGCTTTTTAAACATCTACTTTCATGCAGATGTAAGTGCACACACACACATACACAAATACACACCTGCATGTGCCTGCACACATACACACACATATACACAAACACACACGCATGTACACACACATACACATACAGACATACACTCAGTTATATGCATACACACACACACACACTCATGTATATGCATGCACAGACATAGACATACACACACACACACACACACACACACACACACACACACACACACACACACACAAATCCATTT
>NC_068983.1:28912515-28919447 GCF_001194135.2 Octopus bimaculoides
CACACACACACACACACACACACACACACACACACACACACAAATCCATTTATATAGAGAGGTAGCCTGATATAGAGAGAGAAAAGAGAAAAAGAGAAAAATGTAGACAGATAGATTGGAAGGAAAATGCTTGATACAAAGAAAAAATATGTACGCACACACATATATGTGTGTGTATGAATAGATAAGCTGACTGACTCCCCCCACTCTCTTTCACTATGTATATATATATATATATATATATAGGTGCAGGAATGGCTGTGTGGTGAGAAGCTTGCTTTCCAACAACATGATTCTGGGTTCAGTACCACTGTGTGGCACCTTAGGCAAATGTCTTCTATTATAGACTCAAGCTGACCAAAGCCGTGAGAGTGAATTTGATAGACAGAAGCTGGAAGAAGCCTGTTGTGTATATATATATATATATATATATATATATATATATATATCTTTCTGTGTGTTTGTATTTGTTCCCTGCCACCACTTCACAACCAATGTTGGTGTGTTTACATCATCATAACATAGCAGTTCAGCAAAAGAGACCAATAGAATAGGTGCCTTATTTCTTTGGGTTATTTCTGAGTTTGATTGATTCAACTATAAATTCTTCAAGGCAGTGAATATTCACCACAAGCTGCCTGACAGGACATCTCAGTGGTTCAGTGACTATTCACCTTGCCAGCCACTGTTAAACTTAAGATAGTTATTCATTTAGCTTCTCAATGTGAGCATCTGTGTTTGTCCCCTCATCGCTTGACAGTGATGTTGGTGTGTTTACATTCCCGTAACCTAGCAGTTTGGCTAAAGAGACTGATAGAATAAGTACCAGGCTTACAAAGAATAAACCTTAGGGTCAATTTGTTTGACTAAAGGTGGTGCTCCAGCATGGCCGCAGTCAACTGACTGAAACAAGTAAAAGAATAAAAGAATATATATCTGTATGTATACCTTTGTGTCTATGTGTCCCCCAACACCACTTGACAACTAGCATTGATGTATTTACATCCTCTTAACTTAGTGGTTCAGTAAAGAAGACTGAGAACAATAGAATAAGTAGCAGACTAATGAAGAAGTACTGGGGTTAATTAGTTTGATTAAAATTCTTTGAGCTGGTGTCCCAACATGGTTGCAGTCTAACGATAGAAAAAAGTAAAAGTAAAATTTATAGTTGATGTTGACATCACATCATGAAAAATTGGAATACAAATCAAACAGAACTGGACAAAGGAATGAATTGGTCATTATATACAATCACTAAAGGATAATAGCCAACTTAGAAACATGATGAAAATTATCTCTGGAGTATATTCTACCAGAGAAATATAGTAAGTTGAAATGCTTAAATATGATCTCCAGGTGCCATATAATTGATAGATGCATATGAAACTAAGCAGAGTGATTTTAGTTCATCTAAATGAGGTATTTAATCATTGAGAATGCCCAACGACTCAACAGGTGTATATTAAAAATTTCAATTACTTAATTACTAGAAATTTTAATTACTTAGTTTCTTGCATAAATGCTCTAAATATGTTAGCCCTCACTTAACAAGCTACCTACCTACCTACATTCATACATACATACATACATACATACAGGGGCTAAACATAGAGGGGATAAACAAGGACAGACAAATGGATTAAGTCGATTATATTGACCCCAGTGTGTAACTGGTACTTATTTAATCGACCCCGAAAGGATGAAAGGCAAAGTCGACCTCGGCGGAATTTGAACTCAGAACGTAGCAGCAGACGAAATACTGCTAAGCATTTTGCCCAGTGTGCTAACGTTTCTGCCAGCTCGCCGCCTTCTATTGTCATTATTATTATCATTATAATCATCATCATCATCATCATGAAGGTGGCGAGGTGGCAGAATCATTAGCACACTGGGAAAAATACTTAGCAGCATTTCATCCATCTTTACATTTTGAGTTCAAATCCCGCCTAGGTTGACTTTGCCTTTCATTTTTTGGGGGGTCAATGTAATAAGTACAAGATGAACACTGAGGTCAATGTAATCAACTTATCCTCTACCCCCAAATTACTGGCCTTGCACAAACATTTGAAACCATTATTATAAATTGTAGCATTAGTGTTACCCAATTTTGAAAATGATGACTATGCTGATAACATCTGGTTATTAATGTTTTAGCATCATATATATTAAAGTGTTTTTGTTTCCTCCACAAGATCATGTTGCAAATGTTTCCACAATGGAACTGTCATCTTGCACTCCTGGCAACAACAACTACTACTACTACTACTACTGCTAATGCCTTAAATTCCTTTTTAGCTGCAACCAGCTTTGATATTCAGGTTAACATTTTAAGTTTCCTACCTCATTTATCAACATTTATTTTCATCTTAACTGAAAAGGAATCTTTCCTCGAAATTCGTGTAGTTCTGTTAATGTAAATGTCAACAGCACTTGGAGAAGAAACAGAAAACAAAATTCAGAAACCCAGAATAATCCATCTGAATTCTTTAAACTAATCAATTTATTTAATCTAGTTGAGCTGTTTCAATGAATGCCATTCAGAGTAAACACAAATATAAAAATAAAATTGTTTTAAAACTAATATTTTCAAGGAAACAAAAATAAATGATAAGAAAGAAAAAAAAAATCAGCTGAACAATAACATTTCATTTTTGAACTAATACAAGACTTTTTGAGGAAATTTCTACCTTCAATAACTTTTAATAAAAGATTTTGAAAATATAATATTTTCATATGAAATAATATCACAACTATCAAGATAGAATTCAGACAACCTGAGACTAAAGTCATGTAGTTGGTCTGTTGTAGGAGACGAGATGTATTTAAGTACAACTGGAAGGGCATCCAGACATAAAAGAAAGAACAAACAACAAAACAAAAAGAAGTGACATACACATCAACAGGAATTGGAATAGAGATTATTCAATGGAATAACAGCCACTGTAAAGTGGTTGGTATTAGGAAGGGCATCCAGCCATAGAAATCATACCGAAGCAGACACTGGTGCATGATGCTGTCTTGGGCACACTGGATTCTTGTTGATGATGTTGATACTGGATAAGTAAACAAAAGTGTGATATCTAACTCTGATATACAATTCAGGAAAAAATGTTTGCTTGTCTTCCATCATTGATTGGGTCTGATAATGTCAGCTTACTTTGGCACAGACTTACGCCCTCCAATGTAGTGAGACATATCAAGTAGCAAGCTTCTTCCAATGTGATCAATCTGCTGCAGTTCTGCCCCTGACCTAACCAACCAAATTGATCCTCATGTATTTGAGGTCTTCCTGGAATGTTTAGTGGCAGGTGTGTGGGGGCTATTTTCCTTCTTTTTTTGTTTTTTGATTTCTTTCTGCCAATAACCATATTATGGCATTTTTTACATGCCATGTAGCTTGTACATGTAGCAGGTGCAAAAGTGACCTGACCTGTCTGCAATAGTTCTACCAGCAGTTCTGCATGTCAACGAAACATGGAGAATATTGGCAAAGGTGACTATGTATATATATATATATATATATATATATATATATATATATACATATTTCACTCATTCATGCATGCACAGTTTGCTAACATGGTCGAATTTACTACTGGAATATCATATTGATGAAGGAAATTGAGTAGTATCACTCATAATCCAGAAACGTGTCTACGATTAACTTCGGAATGGTTAGTTTTCATTGTTTTTTCTTCTTGTTTTTGCCTTTGTGAGTTACAAGTAATGCTATCTGTTGGAGTCTCAGCTTTTTTAGCTGCTATTTCTGAACTTCGGTATGTGGTGAAGCAAATGTTTGCTGATCCCTTAATTATGTTTATAAATGTATATGAACTTTTAAATAAGTTCTCCACCAATAATGGTGCTTACATACCGAAGGGCTTGGTAAAAATTATTAATTGTTGATTTATTAATAAATTAATAAATTGATAAACCTTTACCCTTTTAATTTGTATATATATATATATATATATATGTATGTATGTATGTGTGTGTGTATGTTTGTGTGTCTGTGTTTGTCCCGCTAGCATTGCTTGACAACTGATGCTGGTGTGTTTATGTCCCTGTAACTTAGCGGTTCAGCAAAAGAGACCGATAGAATAAGTACTAGGCTTACAAAGAATAAGTCCCGGGGTCAATTTGCTCGACTAAAGGCGGTGCCCCAGCATGGCCACAGTCAAATGACTGAAACAAGTAAAAGAGTAAAGAGAGTCTTTGAAAGATCCTCAAAGTCACATAGCAGGATAGAATTATTATGAAGGAGAAAATCCTTCAGTGAAGCAAATCCCAGAAACTGCAAAATGGTTTCAGCTACATACGTCTAATAGTATCAGCTATATGTGTCTTACTTCTACAAGGAATGATTCCATTTTACTAGAGATGAAAATAAGATTTAAGAACAAGGAGTACACTACGTCCATGATGCTGAATTTGGGTAGATGCTATAAGACCCCACATTACCCTGAGCTGAAAAATAGAGAAACATCATTGCCTGCATACCCTCCACTAATTTCCATCACTGCATTTTATAAAGTCAGTGAAAAATGAAGAAAGAATTCATCATTATCATCATTTAGTATTTGCTTAGTTGTGTGTCAGGCTTTCAAACAAATTGGCTGCCTGCCTGACCTGAACTCTCCTCAGTAGGGTTTAAATGTCTGGCAGATCTGGGACCTGGTCTTGCCTGGTGATTTTCAACAGCTTTCTCAGACAGTTCATGGATGCTCTACATCTAAATAAAAGACGGAATAGTCATGAGTCATAGACCGCTGATCATAGCTCTGCTCAATCAGAGTTGACCTGAAGCTAAATAGCAATAGAGACAGCAACAACAACAACAAGAATAGCTGCTGCTGCTACCACCACCACCATCACTACCACCACCACCACCACCACTACTACTACCATTACCACCACCACTACTACTACTACTACTACTACCATTACTATTACCACCACCACTACTACTACTACTACCATTACCACCACCACCACCACCACTACCACTACTACTACTACTACTACCATTACCACCACTACTACCACTACTACTATTTCTACTACTACTACTACTACTACTACTACTACTACTACTACCACCACCATTACCACCACCACCACCACTACTACTACCACCACCATTACCACCACCACTACTACTACTACTACCACCATTACCACCACCACTACTACTACCACCACCACCACTACTACTACTACTACTACTACCACCACCATTACCACCACACTACTACTACTACAACTCCTACTACCACCTCCACCACCACTACTACTACAACTACCACCACTACCACCACTACTACTACTAGAATTTCAAGACGTAAGCAGACTATGGGCTTTGCACTCATTGACTAATGAATAAAAATCTACACAAGCTCTCTCTTACCTCATAAGCATACTATCAAATTCATTAAAATACATATAGAAATTTCTAAGTAGATTTGACTCCAGTATTAAAAACTATAGATAAAGATCAATATCTAATCAGCAGTATAGAATGGCTTAGCTAACATTTATTTCCTAAGTCGTGTTCATCCTATGATAATAATAATTAGATAAATGGAACTAACTAGTCATTATCTAAAATGGCATCTGGTCTTAAACCACTAGGGAATGATGTTGGTGGTGATGATGATGATGATGATGATGATGATGATGAGGATGATGACGATGGTGGTGGTGGTGATGATGATGAAGATGATGATGATGATGATGATGATGGTGATGATGATGGGGATGATGATGATGGTCGTTGTCGTCATCCACTAGCACCACCCCTGCCAACACAACCACCACTACCACTACCCCCCCGTCCCTGCATGTAATTCACATGCACCCTCATGTCCCACATGCGTCTCCATCCCTCTGCATACATTCCCTATCATCATCATCATCATTGTGATCATCATCATCATCATCATCATGAAAATCAACATCGGTATCAAAGTCATCATTGTTATTATCATCAGTAGCAGCAGAACCTTCAGTATCAAAGACGTTCTCACCCCTCCTCCTCCTCCTCCTCATCAACATCATCATCGTCACCATATGTTCTTAGATGTTAGTGTATCACAGACCAAAATGATAATTTCATTAAATAATAATAATAATAATAATAATAATAATAATAATAATAATAATAATAATGATAATAATAATAATAAATATAATAATAATAACAATAATAATAATAATAATAATAATAATAATAATAATGATAGCAACAACACAGTATTCTGACCAATGATGTATGTTAACCTACTTCATGTAGAACACCAAAAGGGTGGGAGCTGTAGTGGTGGCAGTGAGGTAGGCAGTTCAAATAAAGAAAGATTATTAAATTGCCAACACTCTAATTATACTCTATACTATATCATGCTATTTGCAACATTAAATTCTACTAGATATGATAATGAATGAACTTGCATCATCATTACATGCCCTTAATACATGAGAAAAAGCAGTGGTTCAGAGTATGTACGCAGTATTCTAGAATCTAATTTGTATATAATTCACAAGCAGTTTAATCTAATGGCATACATGTTTGCAAAGAATTAGAACCTTTCGTTATTAAGATGTTGATGAAGGTCGTGAATTATCAGAATGGTTAGAGAATCAGACAAAATGTTTGTGGTATTTGTAGAGGTTCTTTTATGTTTTGAGTTCAAATCTTACCAGGGTCAAGTTTGATTTTTGTTCTGCCACAGTCACAGCGCAGGAGTGGCTGTGTGGTAAGTAGCTTGCTTACCAACCACATGGTTCTGGGTTCAGTCCCACTGTGTGGCAACTTGGGCAAGTGTCTTCTACTATAGCCTCGGGCCAACCAAAGCCTTGTGAGTGGATTTGGTAGACAGAAACTGAAACAAGCCCGTTGTATATATGTGTATATATATATATATATATATATATAT
>NC_068983.1:28920262-28922505 GCF_001194135.2 Octopus bimaculoides
GCCGGTAATAAACACACGCACTGGTTCAGTCCTTTATTAATTTATATAGTTTTTTGTTAAATTATTTCATTGCACTCTTGCAATCTCTTCAGTAACTTGTCTCTCCAAGTTACTGAAGAGATTGCAAGAGTGCAATGAAATAATTTAACAAAAAACTATATAAATTAATAAAGGACTGAACCAGTGCGTGTGTTTATTACCGGCATAATGCCTCTCCCAAGGTTTAATTGTATTTCTTTCAACACACGTATCCACATCAAGAATCTTGCACACGAAATACACATACGAAAACAATAATACATATAGATATAGAGAAAAGAAAACAGGCACTTTGTCAGTTATAATGACAAGGGTTCCAATCCTTGTTGATCTAATCAGCAGAACGGCCTGCTTGTGAAATTAACATGCAAATAGTTGAGCACTCCACAGATGCACATGCACTTAACACAGTTCTCAAGGAGATTCAATGTGACACAGTGGCACGTAAAAAAACATTCAAGTGATGTCATTGCCAGTGCTGCTGGACTGGTTCCTGTGCAGACGGCACGTAAAAAACACCATTTTGAACGTGGCCGTTGCCAGTACCGCCTGACTGGCCCTCATGCGAGTGGCACATAAAAGTACCCTCTATACTCTCGGAGTGGTTGGCATTAGGAAGGGCATCCAGCTGTAAAAACTCTGCCAGATCAGATTGGAGCCTGGTGCAGCCATCTGATGCAGCCATTTGGCAGATAGTTCAATGGAGGCAAGAATCACAAGATCCTGATTATTTTTCAAATGATGTATTGCTATTGCTTTCTGGTGATCATTGCAAAAGGCCATGCAAAACTAAGGTAGTTTGAATGAAATATCTCATAAAAATTATGACTGCTAAGCTGAAAAAACGTTGGATCATTATGGAAATAAATTTATTACATGCTGTGGTGTCTTTGCAAATAGTCAGTTGATGTTTAGAAGCTATAATCCATATATTTGATCTCCCAATTCAGGATCATGAAGTGTATCATTATTTGATCAAAGTATTGATGATTCATTCACTGGAATCAGTCAGAGATTTTGCAAAATCATTAAAAGCACAAATTATTTTTATTTTCACATGTAGAGATCATACTATTAATAATCAAACATTACAAGGGATTTTGCTACATAAGGGGTGGTTTTATATAAACAATGTTTAGAAAACTATTTAGACCGAATTTATTTCATTTTTTTTTTTTTTTATTACAGAAAAGCATGTGGATTGTTTCCTAAAATTCAGGTCTGATTATACAGAAAAATCCTTTTTCTAAGTTGACAACTAAATACAGTTAGCATTTTTAATACAAGAAATTTTAAAAACTGAGCTAGAAAATAATTATGTGGTGCAGGAAAAATAGAATTTAGTCAGCAGTGACTAATATTATTTTGATTTTTTTCCAGCAATAACAAAAGAAATGGTGTCTTTTATGTGCCACCCGCACAAGAGCCAGTCCAGGGGCACTGGCAACGATCTCGCTCGAAAATCCTACGGGAGCCAGTCAGGCGGTACTGGCAACGGCCACGCTCAAAATGGTGCATCTCATGTGCCACCCGCACAAGAACCAGTCCAGGGGCACTGGCAACGATCTTACTTGGCTTGCCGGGTCTTCTCACGCACAGCACATTTCCAAAGGTCTCGGTCAAGCTGAATATTGACTAATATTTGAATAAATTATTTAATAGAGTCTCCCCAAAGCAAATACAGCTATAAATGATAGTTTATAATATATTGGGCTAAAATCCCCTTGGCTGGATAAAATACCAAAAGTTACTCATGGATTTTAAACCACAAGGCTTCTGTAACCATAAAAGATTTGTTATTAATTGCATCAAAATGATTTCAGTCTGTCTTCCCTCAAATTAGATATTTTAACTCTAGCTATTTTAACTTTAGCATTCAGATTTCTCTGTCAAATGTAAAGGTTACTTCTTCACATTGTTTTCATGTAATTATGAATTATCTAATAGCTTTAAAATTTTGATCATCATCATCATCATCATCATCGTTTAACGTCCGCTTTCCATGCTAGCATGGGTTGGACGATTTGACTGAGGACTGGTGAAACCGGATGGCAACACCAGGCTCCAGTCTGATTTGGCAGAGTTTCTACAGCTGGATGCCCTTCCTAACGCCAACCACTCAGAGAGTGTAGTGGGTGCTTTTACGTGTCACCCGCACGAAAACGGCCACGCTCGAAATGGTGTCTTTTATGTGCCACCCGCAC
>NC_068983.1:28922879-28926280 GCF_001194135.2 Octopus bimaculoides
AAGGTCTCGGTCCGTAGTCATCGCCTCGGTGAGGCCCAATGTACGAAGGTCTTGCCTCACCACCTCAGCCCAGGTCTTCCTGGGCCTACCTCTTCCACGGGTTCCCTCAACTGTTAGGGTGTGGCACTTTTTCACGCAGCTATCCTCCTCCATTCTCACCACATGTCCATACCAGCGCAATCGTCTCTCTTGCACGCCACAACTGATGCTTCTAATGTTCAGCTTTTCTCTCAAGATACTTACACTCTGACGGGTATTCACATTGACATTACACATCCAACGGAGCATACTGGCTTCATTCCTTGCGAGCTTACGTATGTCCTCAGCAGTTACAGCCCATGTTTCACTGCCATGTAGCATGGTTGTTTGATGATGTAATTATTACCTCCGCCTTAGCGAATGTGGGGGTATTGTTTTCAGTCATGTTTGTTAGTTTGTTTGTCCATGGACAAGATATCTCAAGAACCGCTGGATGGATTCGGATGAAACTTTCAAGGATGTTTGACCTTGTGACTGGCACAAGCTGATTAGGTTTTGGGATCGATCTGGTATCAGCAAGGATTCTGGATTATTTTTCCTGTTTTCTTACTTAATTTTTGAAAGCAGTCGGGTTCATTTTTAGTATTTCTGTTTGTGAGAGCAGTCGAGTTTATTTCAGATATTTTCATTTTAAAAATCGTCTCTGGCTAATCGTTGAGAGGACCTTGATGTTGCTTTGGTGGAGGTTTGTTCTCTCTGAGTACTCCTGTTTATTATTTAGAATGAAATTGTCGGTGTGAGGGCTCAAACCTGGCCAATTTGAACACAAAAGTAGTAGAATATTTAGGCACAAAAGAAGTAGAATATTTGTATGTTTACATTTATATTATAAATGAGAAAATATCTAGAAATTTGATGGAAGAGAGACTGAAGAGTACTTTCATATAATTGGTAGCACAACTGACATAGTTACATAGATGCATGGTTTGAGTCCTAAGGGTAGCTTTTGACCATTTTCCTATTCAAGGTATTTTCAACCCAATATAATACAAGCTATTATTTAAAGGTGCATAGCTCAGTGGTTAGAGGATTGGGCTCACAATCTTGTAATAGTGAGTTCGATTCCTGGATCAGGCTGTGTGTTGTGTTCCTGAGCAAGACACTTTATTTTCATGTTGTTCTAGTTCACTCAGCTGTAGAAATGAACTGACAAGGCCAGCAATTTTTGGGATAGTGGGTAATTTGATTACATCGACCCTAGTGTTCAAATGGCATTTATTTTATTGCCCTGAAAGGATGAAAGGCAAAGTCGACTTCGGCAGAATTAGAACACAGAATGTAAAGATGGACAAAATGCTGCTTAGCATCATACCCTTTGGGCTAATGATTCTGCCAGCTCACCACCTTTCAAACCATTAAAATAAAACATATAATGGACTTCATTGTAAATTTGATAATGAAATGGTTAATCAGCTGCAGTAAAGTCAACTTAAAATAATGGTTCATTTTGTATAGGATATGTTTTGTGTTAAGATATGCTTTGATGAGTAAATTCTCAGTTTTTATCAAGTATTGATATATCTCATTATACAGAATTAAACTATTAAACAAAATATATATTTTCACTTCAAATATGAAATTTTTTAAATGTGTAAAAGTTCTACTGCTGATGAAACAATAATATTTTGCTCAACACTTCTGCAGTAAAATTTTGATAATATCAGTGAAAGTCTATTGTTAAAAGAATTGAATTGTCACAATCATCTACATTAATCCCCACATGTAGCAATACATTATAAAATAGCTATAATATTTCGGCAGGGGGGTGGGTTATGACTCATCATGTTCTGAGTCATTTCTTATTGGGAGCCACTGGTATTAAGATGGCTAAAAAATGATTTATTTATAAAAATGCAGTTAAGTAGCTCACTTTGCAGCAATGGCACCCTTTTGTTACCATATTTCTGTTGAGACACTCTGTGTTTCTTTCAATTAATTTTAAATAAAACAAAGAATTTAGTAAAATAGCTTAGTTATCATTAAGTTAGTGCTAAGAACATAAATTGTAACTAAGGTTTGATGGAAGATTTTAATTCAGAACTTTTGAAAACAAGACGTTTGTACCACAGAGCCAGAGGCAGTTTCAGCCAGCTTGGTATTAAAAGGGTTAATTCTCTGTGGCATCTTGACCAGCTGTCTGACATGCTAGTCTAAATGGTTATGGCTAACTAGAACTAGATGAATGCTACTCAAAATATCAGATATTTCTTCTTAGAATTCACTTATCTTGTACTATTGGTACATATTTCTAAACTCACTTTTGCAGAAGTAGGTAACTGTTAGCATTTTCAGATTGTTGTGTCAGACCTAAAAGTTATAAAACTATTCACTGCTTCACCTGAGCCATCTTAAAAGCATTATAGGCTACAGGCAATTCAGTACACTGGACCCTCTAGCATTTATTTACTAACAGCATGCCACAGCATATATATAGATCAGAACTGAGCCTATAGGCATGTGAGGCCCCTGGGCAAGTGCTGAATAATGACCTACCTTAATCCTTTACCATTCAAACTGGCCATGTTCAGTTTAAATATTCTACCTTCTTTATGTTCAAACTAGCCAAATCTGGCTTCTTACACCTACTCAACAATATCATTCCTGAAGTAGAGTCACATCATGGAAATCTCACAGCTATGAGATAATGCATGACTAATTCAAAACAATGTGAATAAATAAGCATTACATTTGATAAAGCAATCTAAATATAAAAGGGTTAAGACAGCACTGTTCTTGACCAATGATTTGTAAGCAGAAATTGAAAGACAAAAACTGTTCCTCTCTCAAATAACACTCTGCCTATTATACTCTTGCACCGTCCACTTATTCAAATCCACTTCTTCTGATAACAGTACTCTCTCTCTCTCTCTCTCTCCCTCTCTCTCCTATTCCCTTCTTTGGTCACCTGAACAAATTCATACAAGCCCTAGATATTCAACCATTTTTTTTATTGATGACCCCTTTGATTACTATTCTTTTCTGGTGGACCTCCATAGCTACTCCATGTTTTACAGATGCTTCTTTTAAAATCATCATCATCATCATTGTTTAACATTCGCCTTCCATGCTAGCATGGGTTGGACGATTTGACTGAGGACTGGCAAACCAGATGGCTCCACCAGGCTCCAATCTGATCTGGCAGAGTTTCTACAGCAGGATGCCCTTCCTAACGCCAACCACTCCAAGAGTGTAGTGGGTGCTTTTACATGCCACTGGCACAAGGGCCAGTCAGACGGTACTGGCAACAGTCACACTCAAAATGGTGTTTTTTACGTGCCACCTGCACAGGAGCCAGTCCAGCAGCACTGGCAACGACCTATATATATATATATATATATATATATATATATATGTACATATAT
>NC_068983.1:28927189-28932807 GCF_001194135.2 Octopus bimaculoides
ATATATATATATATATATATATATATAGTGGATGAGTGCATTTTATCATGGTATTGGCATTTGTGAGATTTTCTCGCAGGATATGAGACAACTTCACTGGTGTTGGTGCCACAATAAAATGTACCCAGGGCACTCTGTAAAAGGAATGGCATCAAAGAGGGAATCTGACCACAAAAAACCATGCCAAAATACAACATATAAGCAAGACATGGCCCCTCCCCCTGTCCATGCTGGAGAAAGCAGTAGCTCCATGTAAAAGCTGTCTTATATAACAACAACCCATACCAGCATGGAAAGCATACTGCAGCTGCTGCTGCTGCTGCTGCTGATGATGATGATGATGATGATGATGAGTAACAATTATTAATAAAGCAAAATATTATCTAAGCGCTACTTTACAGAATAGAACTAATTCGAATAGTTGCATTCAAAATATCCAGTGGGGATGTCTACAGTATTAGGAAAGTTAGGATAAATAGTTCACCAAATTCTTGCATTAGAATTAAAAAGTTGCACAGAGACAAAAAAACAAAACCAACACAGAAACAAGAAGGAAAACAAATAAAGGAGAGATAATAGAAAAGAAAATAAGCAAAAAAAAAACAAAAAAGCAAAACAAAAGAAAATATTTAGACATCAGCTGCATCTCTGCTTGAGGAATGTATTATGTTCACTAAATACATTTGCTATATTTAACTGTTAAACTGTGAAATTTCCAGACAAAAAGTATATAGTTCCGAGCTTTGATTTATTACCATGCTTCTATTTCTCCTTCAGAGATACAATAACAGGTAGCTCTCTGGAGGCAATCACTCTATCAAGTGGTTTTATGAGTGTTATCATATTTTTTTTTTTTTAGAGTGGGGAATAAACTATTTTATAGTTATTTTATAATGTATTTTTACTATAAGATTGTGAAAATGCAATTCTTGTAAACAAGTGAAAGTGTGTTTCAACACCGGCAAGGGTAAAGTCTTTTACCTGGCAAATGACTGACCTATCAATCTCCCAACTTATCAAAGATGGTAGAAATCCAAATAAGTAATCTTCTCAATTATCCTCTGCAGCCTTTTCCTCCTCTCTTATACAGTTAATTTATATTTTTACCATTTGAGCGTGATCGTTATCAACGTCGCCTTCCTGGCACTTGTGCCGTGGCATGGGAAAAGACATTCGAGCAAGTTCGTTGCCAGTACCGCTGGACTGGCTCCTGTGCAGGTCGCACGTAAAATACACCATTTCGAGCGTGGCTGTTGCCAGTACCGCCTGACTGGCCTTCATGCCGGTGGCACGTAAAAGCACCCACTACACTCTGAGAGTGGTTGGCGTTAGGAAGGGCATCCAGCTGTAGAAACTCTGCCAAATCAGATTGGAGCCTGGTGTAGCCATCTGGTTCACCAGTCCTCAGTCAAATCGTCCAACCCATGCTAGCATGGAAGGCGGACGTTAAACGATGATGATGAATAATAGAGGATTAAGCTCATGTTACTGGCAATTTCAAATAAGTTTCAATACTGCCCAACTTAGTTTAATTCATTTTCTTTAGATTCGGAAGACATACCCTTAGATCACTCAACCTGTGAAATGCTTTAGACATTTATGTTTGTATTATGAGCATTCTAAGAAAGAATATATATATATATATATCATTTCAATTGGGATAGCAGAGAGTTATAACTGGTATCTAAAAGTGAAGCAAGGCAACAGGTCTATTTAGCAAGGGAAGACTTAGAAAGAGCATAAGGACCTTAGGCACGAGGAGGTTTTCAAGATTGCAAAACAGTGTATGAGAGAAAATAAAAATGCTGTGGGGGACAAGTATATCTGGTTGGATAAGAAAATTAATACCATTTAAGGAGATTAGCACAGATTTTATGAAAGTTTTGTGTAGGAAGCCAGAAATAGAAGCTGGTGAAGTCATAGAAATTCTCCAACAAACATTTCTGATTCTTTCCAGGGGTATAGCAAGGAGCCAAATTCTGATGCCATACATATAGCCTTTCAGCAGCAACCCTCTTCAACTAGGGTTTAACCACAGTCTCTGGCAGCTTCACATAACCATATGAATTGAGACTAAGACCCTGTTCAAAGATGTGCAAATGAATTCCAGCATATGAAGGTAGTCAGAATGCCTGTTGTGTCCCTTCCTGCTGGCCAGGGCTTCATAGTCTCCATTGCTACTGTCCATGTCATGTCCTACAGCCTATATCGTGTCCATAGAGCAGCAGCCATGATGTTGGCATTTTAATACCCAACACAAATCATTATGATGCAAGTAACCATTTTCCAATATTCAGATGGCTTCCAGTAATCCTTATCAGCAAAGTTTTTCTCAACTACAACTTTAATCTTTATATTCTCTAACACTGTTGACTGCCTGCCAAGACATGAAGCAGTTCCCAGGAAAAAGTTGAAAAAACTCATCAAATTTAACCCTCTCTCTCTCTCTCTCTCTCTCTCTCTCTCTCTCTCTCTCTCTCTCTCTTTTCTGTACACATACACACTTCTACTTAGCCATAACAGAGTGGATAACTAGTTGCTAGAACTCCATACACTTATAATGCAAGATATTTCTAAGTACCAATGGGGAGGCATTGTGAATTCATAGAGATGAGCTCCAGTGAGATATCTCACAGCTTTATCAGAGTTTTAACAAGTGAACAGTTCATGCTAAGGATGAATGGAAATATATTTTCATAACTGTATCAGATACAAAATAATAACACATTCGCATGAAACACAAATAGATGCACACAAAAATATTTACAGATCTTTTTTTAAATTTTTACACTGATGCACATTTAAAACCAGTGACGAAGTTGATGATGATGACAACTGCAAAAATGATGATGATGATGATGATGATGATGATTATGATAAAACTTTTCAACTTAGAGAGTTCTAGCAAGTTTAGAAAAGGAAAAACAAATTAGATTTCCTTGAGAAAATTATGGGTGATTTGTATGGTTTCATTGAAGCCAAAAATATATTTATCTAAAACATTCAAGTTTTAAAACCTGCTATTTTCTGTTTTGTATTTCCAGTCTTCAACGACAGCTGTGTACTGTGTGTGAGAAACACATGTTTGCATGAAATCATGCAAAATGTCTGCACATTTCTCTCTATGTGGTTGTGTGTCTGTGTGTATGTTTGTTCATGTAAAATTTCATATCTAATCATAAATTTTGGTAGCAAATTTTACAAGTATATGTAGTTCATTTTTAACAGCAAATTTTCACTTTGGTATCTGTAGAATTGTAAATACAATTACAACACTAGTTAACTATTTACTATTTAGTTTTACTAAAAATCTGGATATTTTCCTTGGTTTTTGGTAGTAGATTAAAAACATAACTAGATTATGTTATTTTTCTTGTTTATGTTTTGTCTGACTGCCATTCATTTTCAAGATAAAAAAAAAAACAACAAGAACAACAAGAATAATAATACGTGTAGCAGGTGAAAACTGCTAAATCATTATCTGCATACATGTATCCAATAGATTTACTGTCAGAAACATGTAATAATAGGTTGTTATGTGCAAGGCATTTTTACACATTTGTGTGTGTGCGTGTGCGTATGTGTATATGTATGCGAGCTTGTATTTATATATATATATATATATATATATATAGGTCTGCTATATTATATATCAACAACTGAAGATTCTGTTAACACATATGTACAAAGTATTCACATGCAACACATGTACCAACATTAAGCTTAATAACAACTGGATTTGTTAAAAACAAATTACTTTCTCAGATTTACGAAATCATTATCATGAAGCCATTACAGTTAAGATCATACTTAATACATTCTAACAATAGGCTACTAAACACAGAAATTAGTATAATCAAGCATAACTTAATTAACAGTAAATTACTCAGGAAGCCAACTACATGAAAACTAATAGTTAAGCCAGTGTTTTTTTATATTTCATACAATATGGATGGTGGATTTGTAGAGTCATTAAAGCATCTGTCAAAATTGCTGTATGGTATGTGTTATGGCTCTTTATATATTGAGAACAAATTCCATTGAAGTATACTTCACCTTCTATCATTTCAGGGGTCAATAAAATAAGGTACCAGTCAGGTACTGGAGGGTGTTGAGGTTGCTTGACAGCTTCCTTCTCTAAAATTTTGATGCGTTATATCTATTATAAGGTATTATATTTAAATCAAGGAACATTAAAATGATAATTAGAAACAATTATGTAATTTGGTACCAGTGGTATTAGGCATTACTCTTTTACTCTTTTACTTGTTTCAGTCATTTGATTGTGGCCATGCTGGAGCACCACCTTTAGTCGAGCAAATTGATTCCAGGACTTATTCTTTTTAAGCCTAGTACTTATACTATCAGTCTCTTTTGCCGAACTACTAAGTTACGGGGACATAAACACACCAGCATTGGTTGTCAAGCAATGTTGGTGGGGGACAAACACATGCACACAAACACACATATATATACATATACATATATACGATGAGCTTCTTTCAGTTTTCCGTCTACCAAATCCACTCACAAGGCTTTGGTTGGCCAGAGGCTATAGTAGAAGACACTTGCCCAAGGTGCTATGCACGCAATGGGACTGAACTTGGAACCATGTGGTTGGTAAGCAAGCTACTTACCACACAGCCACTCCTGCGCCTATTGATTAAAATATTGTTTTAACTATTTCAGCATATATGAGAAACAACTTCTTACATGTTCCTTGCTTATCATGACCTCATCACTGAAGTACAGACTTCACCATACTTGCCAAAGAAGCAATAGATGAACCAGTAAGGTTGGCATACAACTATAAAATTTTCAGAGATGCTAATATACTTAGAAATGCAAAAAATATGCAAAAAATATGCAAAAAATATGCAAAAAATATGCAAAATCATATTCAAAACCTACACACATGCACTCATATGCGCACACATACACACACACACACACACACACACACACACACACACACACACACACAGATATATATTCTTTTATTCTTTTATTTGTTTCAGTCATTTGACTGCAGCCATGCTGGATCACCGCCTTTAGTCAAGCAAATCGACCCCAGTACTTATTCTTTGTAAGCCTAGCCCTTATTCTATCAGACTCTCTTGCTGAATCTCTAAGTGACGGGGATGTAAACACACCAGCATCGGTTGTCAAGTGATGTTGGGGGGACAAACACAGACACACAAACGTATACATGTATATATAAGACGGGATTCTTTCAGTTTCCGTCTACCAAATTCACTCACAAGGCTTTGGTCGACCCAACCTTCCAAGTTCTTTTATAGGGCTTAGAAAAAGTGAACAAGTGTGTGAATCTGAGAGGGGAATATATTAAATAAAATCATAATAAACTGATCCTCCTATATTTTCTTTTACTCAAGACCAGGAACTTTCCAGCACTCCATTGTGTGTGAAGTGTGTGTGTGTGTGTGGAGAGAGAGAGAGAGACAAACAGACAGACATAGATAGATAGATAGATAGATAGATAGATAGATAGATAACTTTCTTTTATTAGCCACACAGGGGTGCACACAGAGGGGACAAATACAACTGTAGAGCTTTTCTTTAAAAAAAGAATTAAAAAAAAAATAAATAAAAATAAA
>NC_068983.1:28933836-28935614 GCF_001194135.2 Octopus bimaculoides
GCTAAGGAGACGAGCTGCAGGAAAGCGCGCCGCACAAACGGCGACCACACTTGTTCACCGTCGTCTATGAAGCGCCAGAGATGTTGCAGTCTCAGCGCATGTCTGCGCATCATCAACCATCATTAACCGGCCCGTCGGTCCAGCGTCCCACAGGGGAGACGCTGTTAGACGGCATGGGCTTGCTCCTCCAGGTGCTGAGCCACAAGCCTACTGACTTATCCCGTTTAATTTTTGCTCCCGTTACCGCTTCGTATTCTTTTAGTCTCTCGCCGACCAGCTCGATGTGCTATTGGCTCAACACTATGACGGTGATGTCGTCCGCATATGCAGACACACTCGTCCCACATCCCAGCTCTCGTGGGATGCCCCTCAGCGTCGCCAGCTTCCGCAGTAGAGGCTCAAGAGTCAATACATACAGAAGGGCCGAGAGGGGGCATCCTTGATGAACTGAACGCATGATGCCGAAGGGTCTGGATAGATGACCGTTTACACGAACTACCGAGCGGATTCCGCTGTATAAGGCAGCGATCCAACCACGGAAGACGGGACCGGAACCAGCCGCTATGGGGACGGCTTCCAAGTAGTGATGGTCTACCCTATCGAAAGCTTTTGATTGATCCAAATTGATCAGCGCCCCACCCATGCCAGGTTCCTTAACTACCCTGTCCATGATGTAGCGGATCAGATGGAGGTTGTCATGGATACTCCTACCCGGCATGGCGCACGTCTGTGCCCTGTCGACTAGTTTCTCGATGACAAGTGCCAACCTCTAGGCTAACACTTTGGCCAAAATTTTCAAATCTGCGTTGAGCAGAGTGATGGGCCGAAAATTATCTATGATGTTCCCCTTGTTTGAGTCTTTCTTTAGTAGTGCCACTGCTCCTCGCTTTACAAAGACGGGGATGCTCCAGTTTTGCTGCCAGTTGCAGTAGACAGCTCCCAAGACGCCTCCAAACAAATCTGGCATATGACAATAAAGTTCGTCGGGCAGACCATCCAAGCCTGGCGACTTGTCTCCCTTGCAGCCTGCCATCGCATCCCGTACGTCCGCGGCTGTGATGGGTCTTTCACAACACTCCGCCTCTCTTGCTGAGAGTCGTGGCAGGCCATGCAGGTAGGCACTAAAGTCTACTCTGCGTTCTGACCCACCAGTTGTCCCAAACAGTCGGGCAAAGTGCTGTTGAAAGGCCTTGCACATCCTTTCAGGCTCGAGTAATTCGCGCCCTTCTTCATCTGTCAGAGACCTAATGGTGGCTCTGTTGCCTCGTTGCGCCTCCGCTACTCGGGCCTCTCGGGCCGCTTCAACTCCCTCGTCCCTCAGAGCATGCATCCTAGCTCTGACAACGCATCCTTCATGTTTGGCGTTGAAGTGTTGGTCGAGGGCCAACCTAGCCGCCACTACTCTCTCTCTCTCCTTTCGTGTGTAAAACACAGCTTCCAGTAACCGGGACCCTGTCTCTGTGTCTTATCTAAGTCAAGCGTACAAGTGACAAATTTGTGGTCTGTGTAGCTGACTATGTGGAATTGTGGACAACCTACTCTATCCTTATCCACTGTCCTACAGAATACCCTATCTAAGTACGATCTGGACGACCTGATGCGGTTACTCCATGTCCACATTGGCACATTCGGGTGGTCCAGTCAGTACCTGTCAGACAGTTGGAAACGTCTGAGCAGGTCTTTGAGGCTTTTGCATCCCTTTCTATTGCTATCGCTGCCTGCGTAATCTAGATGCGTGTCCAGGGTAGCGTTCCAATCCCCCACTAAAAGTAAAGGTC
>NC_068983.1:28937026-28941584 GCF_001194135.2 Octopus bimaculoides
GTTGTTGTTGCCTTTGCTCCTGGGCTACTGGGCATGTGTTTCGAAGGTGAGTTTTGCTACTACAAACGTAGCAAACTGGCCTTCTGCCTTCGACGGCAACATGGAAACTTGAATCCTCTGTTAATTGGATTCTGTGTGGAATTTTGTCATAATTTATTGGATCAACTTGTACCAGGAGTTGAAATTCCTGGCCAATCCAGTTTTCATTGTACATGGCAGATGCTTCTAAAATGTTTATTTCCTCCTCTATGCCGAGACATATGGCAGATACGAGCCATCCTTCCTCAATTTCAGGAGGCACATTCGAAATCTTTATCTTCGTAACCCTACGACCAAGGTACGTAGGGATCATGAGCAGGTTCTCGTGTTGTAATGACTTTGTGGAGAGGTCCTTGGCTCGCTGCTCGCTGTCAAGTCTTACTTCTATTGTTGCGAACTTCGTTCCTCTCGTTATATAAGTTTTATAAGACTATAGGGGCCTTAGGCACTTCTCAACCTTTTCTTGAGTAACCCTTCATACTTCTGCAGTCAAACTCTCTCGTGTTTGCGGCATAATAAAATATATTCAATTTATGCTGTAAAGAGATTGGTGATATGTAGGACATCCAGCTGCGAAAACTATGCCAAATTTCATGAATTACAAGACAACACAGACTGGCAGATTTCTTTGTTGATGTGTGTTTCAGAAGATAAAGGGAACAAGGAGCAAGACATTGTGAGACATGTCAACCCCATGCCAGCATGGAAAAGCAAGTGTAATAATGATGCAGATGATGGTGGTGGTGGTAGTGACGACGACGATGACAACAATGATGATGATGGTGTTGATAATGATGAGGATGATGTATAAGTACATTCATTGATAATACCACAATGAGAAATCCCAAAACATCATGAATCCATACTAAATCAAAACAAAATTACATAAAATATAAACTAAATGCCAAATCTCATTTATCACCTCTACTAATAAATCTCAATACAGATGTGATGAATTCTTTGTACACATTAATATTGACATCGGTATTACAACTTTTAGCTGTTTGCAAATTTTCAAGCTTACATGATAGTATCTTAGACTTATAAACATATGGCATTTTGCATATAGATGTGAAATAAGAAGCTTACAATGCTACATATTATAACAGAGTTAACTCTATTGTGAATATATTTCTACTGAAATACCCTGGTGTAGCCATCTGGTTCACCAGTCCTCAGTCAAATCGTCCAACCCATGCTAGCATGGAAAGCGGACGATAAATGATGATGATGATAACAATGCAATATTTCCTTCCTTTTTTGACATGGCAGAGTGTGATATGAAAGAGATGCGGCTTCTTGTTTTAGTATGTACTGGTTTTCTTGTTGATGCAAGAATTTGGAGGGTTTTAATAAACTAATCAGGTTTGTCGTTGTTAAAATGACATCTGAACGCAGTGAATTAGCAGAATCATTACAGTGTTGCGTAAAATGCCTTGCATTCTTTATTCCAACCCCTTACATTCTGAGTTCAAATCACTCCAAAATCAACTTTGGCTTTCATCCTTCTTAGGTCAATAAAGTACCAGTCAAGAACCAGTATTGATTGTTGTTTTAACTGGTTATTCCCTTTTTTCTCTAAATTTCAGGCCTTGTGTTTATAATTGTTAAAAACAATTATTAAACCAGCATTTGGAATATAATTTAATGAAAGGCTCTGACGCATACAATTATAATATGAAGCTTTAATTTAAATTTAAGCACTTTAACATGGAAGATCTTGTGTTGTAGGACCAGAGGCCATCTTAGGCAGGCTGTTGTCAAAAGAGTTAAGCAATTAAAAAAGAAACCAGATCAAGGAAGTAATTCTTATTAAGAAACAAGAAATGTGTGCTACATTTAGTTATACAATAGTATTGTAACACATATACACAACTGTTTGTTATACAATAATACCATATACACACAACTTTTAGTTATACAATAATATCATACACACATATGAATAACTTTAACTATACAATAGCATTATACACACATATATGTAAGTTTTAGTTACACAATAGCGTTAAACGAACATATACACAGCTTTTAGTTTTTACAGTTGCATCATATATGCTATTTTGATAAGTTTTCCTCATACAATAATATCGTACACACATACACATAACTTTTAGTTTTACAATGGCGCCATAAGCATATACAGAAATAGTACATAGAAAAACACCTTGATAAATTATTTCCTTATGCATCAACAAGAAAACCAGTACATACTAGAACAAGAAGCCGCATCTCTTTCATATCACACTCTGCCATGTCAAAAAAGGAAGGAAATATTGCATTGTTATCATCATCATCGTTTAACGTCCGCTTTCCATGCTAGCATGGGTTGGACGATTTGACTGAGGACTGGTGAACCAGATGGCTACACCAGGCTCCAATCTGATTTGGCAGAGTTTCTACTGCTGGACGTCCTTCCTAATGCCAACCACTCTGAGAGTGTAGTGGGTGCTTTTACGTGCCACCAGCACGAGGGCCAGTCAGGCAGTACTGGCAACAGCCATGCTCAAAATGGTGTATTTTACGTGCCACCTGCACAGGAGCCAGTCCAGCGGCACTGGCAACGATCTCGCTCGAATGTCTTTACACGTGCCACCGGCACAAGTACCAGGAAGGCGACGCTGGGCACAGGTGCCAAAGACAAAATGATCGTGGCTTCAATACCTGTGATCATTAGTCTGCTTAATTATGGCTGAGAAGCAGTTACACAAGAATTCACTCCAAAACACGTTAACTCACATAGCTATGCACACAAAATTACCCAACTTCCAGTTAATTTTTCTGTATATCTAACTCTTCTAAAATCCCCGTAGAGACTGAAACACATTCACACTACCAAATGCAAACATAACCATCAAAGTTATATTTATAGTGCATCCTATGACCTGAAAGATTTGTTGGATAAGAGACTAAACCAATTTTCTGTTGTAGAACAATTATATCTGAAATAATCAACCCTACACATTCTTCTTCGTTTTTTTCTTTCTCTTCTGCCTCTTTTGTTTCTTCTTATTCCTCTTCTTCATTTCCATACTGAACTGTACTCAGTGCCAAATTTGTAACTTTATATTCCCTTCTTGGGTAAAGACATGCACTAAGGCTCCTATATACGCAACCACAAGATATATAAGTGAACACTGAGCTGTGGTGACCTTCCACCGCCCCCTGGCAACAACCCAGTATGCCTATGCATTAAGACAGGACTAACAGTCACACCACCTTGTTCAGTCATAAGACAGGCCCAGTAGCATATCTGCTTCTTGTGAGAAGAGTGTACTAAGCACTCATTCAACCCTTCTTCATTTCTGAAAAAAAGGGTTCACAATGAGTGATCTGCTACAATCCTCCCCATGGCACAAAAGCAACATTATCATCATCATCATCGTCGTTTAACGTCCACTTTCCATGCTAGCATGGGTTGGACGATTTGACTGAGGACTGGTGGACCAGGAGGCGACACCAGGCTCCAATCTGATTTGGCAGAGTTTCTACAGCTGGATGCCCGTCCTAACGCCAACCATTCCGCCAACCAATTTCAAAATACAGGGAGAGAGAGAAAAGGAGAGAAAAATTAACCCCAGTAAAAAAATTAACTCAGGAACTTTATCTATAAACTCTAAAAGGATGGATAAAAGGTAAAACATTAAAAAAAATGGGCAATGGATTAAGGTCATCACTCAAGTAGGGAACAAGAGGATTTGAACTCAGAAAGCAAAGAACTGGAACAAATACTTGAAAGCATCTCTTCCAGTGCTCTAACATTCTTGCCAGCCCATCACCCAAGATTTATATATTAGTTCCAAATTTTGGCACAAAGCCAGAAATTTAGTGGAAGAGGGTAAGTTGATTACATTGACCCCAGTACTCAACTGGTACTTATTTTATTGACCCCAAAAAGAGATGAAAAGCAAAGTCAACCTCAGCAGCATTTGAACTTAGAATGTAACAATGGACAAAATGCTTAGCAGCATTTTGTCTGGCACGGTAATGATTTTTCTAGCTCACTTTCTTCTGTAGCCTTACACATTGACCCTCGGAAAGATGACTGAAAAACATTTGCCTTCAGTAGGATTCCAACTCAGAATGCAAAGAACCAGAATAAATTGATATTGAATTTTTGAAAGTGATAGAGAAGAGCATAAAAATAGGAGTGTGTGTTATTCATGCCTTTTCTAAAGACATTAGTAGTGTGAAGGGAAGTGAAATGACACTAGAACCAGAAACTGAGTCAGGGTTGTGAACTTGGATCACCATCTAATTTGATTTGACAAGAGATTACATTCATTTTATGGAACAGCTCACACATGCACATACACACACACACACATATATATATATATACACACACACACACACACACACACACATCACACCGCACATACATACACACATTATATCACATATGCACATATACTAAATCATATACATACACACTACACCGCATGTGTGAGCATACACACACAAACACACGCACACACACACCGCACATACATACACACATTATATCGCATGTGCACAC
>NC_068983.1:28941654-28949836 GCF_001194135.2 Octopus bimaculoides
GCACATACACACACACACACATATATATATATATACACACACACACACACACACACACACATCACACCGCACATACATACACACATTATATCACATATGCACATATACTAAATCATATACATACACACTACACCGCATGTGTGAGCATACACACACAAACACACGCACACACACACCGCACATACATACACACATTATATCGCATGTGCACACATACTACATCATATGCATACACACTACATCGCATGTGTGAGCATACATAAATACACACACACACCAGACCACATATGCACACATACATACACTAGATTACACATAACATATATCATGCACAAACATACACTAGACTGCTAATCTTACGTGCACATACACACATTTCATAAATGCATACACAATTCTCACATGTGCATACTCACAGTCCATACATCAAGCACAAACAAGATAACACATCTCATACATCACTACACACATATACACACACACAAGCCAACAAAGAAGCCTCTATGTGGTCACTTGACTTACTGAAAATAGCAGCCAAATTTCTCTTACATCAACCCTACCATCTGGGAACATTGGATAATACAGTCCGGAACTAAAGTCTGGAATTATACCTATATCATCTTTGATCTAATGTTTGCCAGACCAGTATCAGCCTGGTGTTATCTAATAACAACAACAACAGGCATACAAACTACATGTCTCACCACTCGTACAATGTATACTTCATTAGACATACATACACATGTATACATACGCACACATTACATTACCACACATACAAAGCACACAATTTACTATGCATACACATTTCACCATCTTTACCACATGTATCACATTTCATCACATGCACACATACATACACATATTCTCATCATATAAACACATCGCATATTTCACCATAAACATTACATACTCACGCACACATAACATATCCATTAGCAGCAGCCAAATTTCTCTCAAATCATGTCCTATCATCTTAAACATCTTAAAATACATCCCATACTTCTTCATACACATCACATATTTCAGTACACATACACACACAACACACATTTCACAATACACACACACACACACACACACACACATCACATATCTTACTAAAGGCATCATGTATTTCCCCACATACCATATACCACACCAAAAACACACAAACCACACACACACACACACACACACACACACACACAAACATACCATATATTTCACTGCACACATTACACACCACACCACATCATCACACTACACACATTACATACTGCAGTGCAAAAACATCACATACTTCACCCCACGCAGCACAAAAGTCACCACACACATTACATACTCCACCACACACATTACATAGCTCACCACGCACATCGCATGCATCCCAATGGAAGAAATTAATTTATATTGATTATATCACACTAAAGAATAAGAGAATTATTGACTTCAAACCCAATTTGGATATTTTAAAATTACATGTTGTTGTTGTTACTGCTGCTGTTGTTTAGCTCAGTTCAGCTCTAATCAAGCAGGCTTGCAATTACATGCATTGCATTTATGACCTAACCAAATTTTTATCTGTATATACTGGCACTCCATCAGTTATGGACAATTGGGGTTCCAACTGACCCAATCAATAGGACAGCCTGCTCATGAGATTAATGTGCAAGTGGCTGAGCGCTCCACAGACATGCATACCCTTAATGTAGTTCTCAGGGAAATTCAGCATGACACAAAATGTGATAAAGGCTGGCCCTTTGAATTACAGGTACAACTCATTTTTGCCAGATGAGTAGTAACATGAAATAAAGTGACTAGCACAAGAACACAATGCACGGCCAAGAATTGAACTTATGATCTTACAATTGTGAGCTGATTACCTTAAGCACTAGGCCATATGCCTTCACAAAGACATTATCCAATGTGTCTTTTGCTCCATGAAATGAAGTGTCTTATTCAAGGACACAACACACTGCCAGGAATTGAACTCATGACCTTATGGTCGTGAGCCATTTACTCGAACCACTAAGCTACACACCTTTCACAAATACATTATCCAATGTGTCCTTTGCTCATTTATGACTGTGGATGTACAACTTGAGTGAGATTTGGTTGCTATTTCTTCCAGATTACATAACTATATACAGCCTCCTTTGTTGACTCTAAAGATTATGTAAAGACAATCTCAAGCTGTCTGAAATTATTATAGCTCATATTTTCTTTCTAAGAACTAGTATATGTAATACTCTTTTACCATCAACAGAAGCTATTATCAATAGAGATCTTTAAAAGCTATTCATTTATATTCATTTTTAAACATAACTGAGAACATGTTAAATGTCAGATAGTATATTTATCATTATCATCATTACTGACAGTTTTTTAATTTTTTTTTTTTTTTTTATCAATGCTAACATGGTTTTAGACATATCTGAAGTGTAAACTATTTGAATTGACAATTCACTGTCAATTCTCCCAAACACCTTTTTAATATCTATTGAATTACATCGTATAAATGTAGAATTACATCAGAGAAAGCACTTGTAAAATACAAATAGATAAATATCATTTAATAACTAGTAGATTAACTTAAATTGTTTTAGGGCCTTCCAATTTAAAAAAGAAAAAAAGTAATAACCTCATAAACTTTATAAAATTAGTTTAAATCAATTTTATTTGAACTTCCATAACTTCAACAGCAAAACTTTAATTTTAAAGATTTATTAGCATTGCTCTACAAAAATATATTACAATATTTATGTCTGGATATTTGAAGCTGCAATTCATATTCTCAATCCTACTTTACACAATTGTGGTTTCAAATATATGTGCAGGTGTGGTTGTGTGGTAAGAAGCTTGCTTCCCAACTACATGGTTCCAGGTTCAGTCCCACTGCATGGTAACTTGGGAAAGTGTCTTCTACTATAGAAGTGTCTTCTACATATACACTGTTATTATATTCACTTATATGTTATTTCTCATTGGCACTGCAAACAATGGAATGATAAAAATTTTGTTGTACAGAGGTGCAGGTGTGGCTGTGTGGTAAGAAGCTTGCTACCCAACCACATGGTTCCAGGTTCAGCGTGGTACCTCGGGCAAGTGTCTTCTACTATAGCCTTGGGCCGACCAAAGCCTTGTGAGTGGATTTGGTAGACAGAAACTGAAAGAAGCCTGTCATATATAAATGTATGTGTGTGTGCGTATGTGTGCATGAGTGTGTTTTTGTGTTTGTCCCTACCCCCCTCACCACTTGACAACCAGTGTTGGTATCTTTACATTCCCATAACTTATAGGTTCAGCAAAAGAGACCAATAGAATAAGTACAATGCTTAAAAAGAAAAAGAAATCCTGGGGTTGATTCGTTCAGCCAATACTCCAGCATGGCCACAGTCAAATGACTGAAACAAGTAAAAGAATAAAAGAATCTATAACCTGATCGCTGACACAACTCTACATTTATAAAAACATTTCATAATCAGCTGAGGAGTTTAGAATTACTTCAGGAAGAATGATGTAGTTCTCTTTGTATCCAAAAAATGTAATGATAGGGTAAATAGTGATGCTGCTGTCAAAAATAGGGAACATATACCATCAAATGATCTTGAGCTATATTCATGAATTGGTGAATGAAAAACTATATAAAGTGCAGGTAGGATTCAAAAACTTAAAAGCTGATCCAGAAATTAAATGTTTGCTTTACAACAGCAACACAATATAGACATACAAGGGATCAGGGATATCTAAGCAGCATTATATTGCCACTTTGTTCCTCAGGGCAAATCAGTGCACTAGACTAGAGTTACTACATACTTAGCTGAAGCATGCATACATTGGGCTCCTGGACCTATAAGAGCCTTGGGTAAGTGCTCATAGTACCCACACTATGACAGGGCACTACCAGAGATATCAAGTATTACTGACATTTGATATCTTTGGTAGGAGAGCATCCAGCCATAAGAATGATGCCAAAGCAGAATATAGAGCACAATGCAGTCCTTGAACTCATCAGATCTTGTTAAACTGTCCAGTCCATGTTAGTGTGAAACATAGATGTTACCAGGTGATGATGGTAACTGACAATCAGTTTTATTGATTTAATAAAGCCTTCAATAGCATCTACAGAACTACTTTCTGAAAGATTCTAATTTCTTATGGAGAACAATGAAGGATTGAAGTTTTATGTATAAAATACAGTCATCTTTCAAACCTCCAATTTGATGCTGCCATTAAAAATCTAGTAAACAAGTTCCCAAGATCTCAATAGATCAACACCAACTCAGTTTGACTGGTAACAACACAAAAGAACTTAGTATTGACAGGTGAGATCATCTCACCATTAATACTAAGGAAATATGAGAGAATATGCTGGTAAGCAACCACCCTCTATGTATTAATATAATCATTAACCAAAAGACTGAAGAATACCCATGCACAATCAATCCATTCCAAAGTGACACTGCTCATAATTATTGTAATGTAGTGGTTGGCATTATGAACAAAATCCAGCTGTAAAACCCATGCTGGAGAAGACATTGGAACTCAATGCAGTCCTTGAACACATCAGATCCTGTCAAACTATCCAACCCATGCCAGTACGAGACATGATGATGATGACCTCAGTCTGTCATTGTTGACCATGCATTTGCATATGTACATGCTGGGACAGGTAAAGATTTTGGAGAAAGACTAGCCATTGTTCATCTGTACAACTCTTCTCTCAACATACCATCAATGTTTGTCTATAAGCAACAGCTTCTGACTTGAACTAATAGAGCTTGATGCCAGTATTGTCATAGACATTACTGTCAGAATACAAAGGGCCAGAACAAATACTGCAAGACATTTTGCCCAATTCTCTAACAGTTATGTTGATTCACTGCTCTGGATTGGTAAAGCACCAGAAATAGCCGGGAAAAATTTTAAACGAAAGTAATTTTTCTTTGAGATAGGTGCAGGCATAGCTGTAGAGAAAACTGTTGCTTCTTGATTATATGGTTCGGGGTTCAGTTCTACTGAATGTCACCTAAGGCAAGTGTCTACTACTTGCCCCAGGTCAACCAAAACCTCATGAGTGGATTTGGTAAACAGAAACTGAAAGAAGCCCATTGCATATGTGTGTGTATGTGTGAGCATGTGTGTATGTGTGAGCATATATGTGTGTGAGTGAGTGAGTGAGTGAGTGTGTGTGTGTATGTGTGTGTGTGCATGTGTGTATGTGCATGTGTGTGTGTGTATGTGTGTATGTGTGTATGATGTATGATTGTATCTCCTTGTCTTAACATAACTTGAAAGGTGTAAATGTGTATTGCTGTCATACTCATAGCATCATCCATTTCCAGTATTCTTCAGAAACATGTCTAACCATGGTGAAATATTACCTTGCTTAGAAACAGGTGAGGATTGGTGACAGGAAAGACATCCAGCCATAGAAAATAATACCGTAATAAACTTCATCCAACCCATGCAATCATGAAAAAGCAGATGTTGAATCAATACTGACAGAGATGATTCAAAATCCAGTTTTCTAACTCCAGCATTTCATCAATACTGTTTGCTATATTTCAACAAAATATGTGGCATCTCAAACTGTGCTATGAAAAGCGACTTGTGTTTGAAAGTAGCTGTCTATGTCAGTCTCTTGGCATCTGATGGAAAAACTTAAGAATCTGTAAATGATACTCAAACTAAGTAGGTAATAATGCTTCAAGATTTATATCATTAAGACATAACAATCATGTGCTATGTACACAAGCATCTAAGAAAGCAGAAGAAAATAAAAAATCTCAAAAGAGAACAAGTGCAAGCAACTAGCGGAAAATCATGCAAAATATTTGAATGGTAAACTATTGAGAGAGTAACATGTCTGTACTCACTACAAACAGTATGAAAATAGGCTGGAGTATTCTTACTGCCTTATGTGTCTCAAGGTGTAAGTCACTGAGCTTATGTCTGAGTCAAGTAGTCTAAGAAGAAACCAGACTGCAATAACGAAGACTAAATCATAATCATAGTTCAACAATTGTTATCATAGCAAAGAAGATGTTTTTAATTCCAGGCCTCTTAACTCACCTAAACTTGTCTGTTTCTTAGATTTATGCTTCACAATGAGAAAATTGGCCATTTCTTTTCAGATTTTGTACACATATCCTTTACCATTATCACTTATTTTTTCCACAATATGTCTGTTAGTTGTGGCAGAGTATATAATGTGAGTGTTAATAGATGCATGAATTTCTCCCTTTATATAACTTATTGTAGTATTACTGCATAACTCTCTCTCTCTCTCTCTCTCTCCTCACTCTCTCTTCATGTATATAACATATATTACCATCAGAAACACATCCACCCATTTTTGTGTATATGAACATTTTTAAAAGCAAGAACAGCATAGCTACAAGTTGAATATGTCCGCACCAACAAAGATTGACAGAAAAATAAACAAATACAAATATCCATTGTTAATTTAGACTTCATAAAATACTATAATTCTATTGATGCTAAACAACCTGGAGACACTACAAGCCAAACTAGATTTCATAAATCTATTTATTGATGTAATAGCACATGACTACAACAAGCCACAAACCAGCTCACAAGCATTTGCAACTGAAATTGGAAGTAATATAACAACAAATTTAGTTTTCTTTTCATATTTATTATTAGAATAAAAGAAATATTTTTTGTTATTGTTATCCAAGTTTATCTTTCTTCATTAAAACTTTCAGAATTTTAATTATACAAAATGTATGATTCTTTCTCAACTAGACATAATTAAGCATTCTTTTCTTAATTTTAAGGCAAACATTAGTGTCATATTCTGTTACCTAGTTGAAGGGTATGCATCAGAGATTTATAAGTGTGTGTGTGTGTGTGTGTGTGTGTGTGTGTGTGTGTGTATGTGTGTGTGTGTGTGTGTGCATGTTCCTGTGTGTGTTTGTGCTATAGTATGCATGTTTCACTGTGAGTGTATATTGCTGTTTTCTCAAACCAGTTAGTTTTCTGATAAAAACAAATCAATACTTTCATTTCTAGTAATTGATATACTTAGCATATTATATGAGCTAAGTAATCAACAATACATCAAAAGAGGTCGTATTGTTTGATATTTTATTAAAAAGAAGCTTTTCAAAGATGCCAAAACCCTTACAATCATATTTTCAAACCTTTTAATATTTATCAGTAAAAAATTTAACCACATACATGTTTTATTAAACTGCTACACAATGCTACTTACTTCATCAGAAGGTGATCTTTAGCATGCACTGAATGGATGCATTGCAGCATGCTGCAAGGCAGGGTTGAGAATTATGAATTAATATTGTGAAGAGAGACATTGGTCCTCACAAGAAAGTCTTCCCAGTTCACTCTTCGTGTTAGTGGAACACCAATGAAGCAAGTGGAGAACTTTAACCTTTTAATATTCACATTATTCTGTCAAATGTGATGCATATGTATTCACATTGTTTTGAATAATCATGCATTATCTTATAGTTTAGAGATTTCAATGATGTAACTGTTTAGCTTTAGAATGAAATTGTAGGGTTAAGGTGAGAGGCTGGATCTGGCCAGTTTCAAAATGAAACAAATATTTCGGCCTGATATGGCCAGTTTGAATGCTAAAGGGTCATTGAATGCTAAAGGGTCATTGAATGCTAAAGGGTCATTGAATGCTAAAGGGTCATTGAATGCTAAAGGGTCATTGAATGCTAAAGGGTCATTCTTTTGTTCTTACTTTTTATTATCATTATTATTATTATATTATAGGAGCAAGAGTGGCTATGTGGTAAGTAGTTTGCTTACCAACTATATGGTTCTGGGTTCAGTCCAACTGTGTGGCGCCTTGGGCAACTGTCTTCTGCTATAGCCTAAGGCCAACCAAAGCCTTGTGAGTGGATTTCTGGTAGACAGAAAAGGCAGCGAGCTGGCAGAAACATTACCCCGCCAGGCGAAATGCTTAGCAGTATGTCGTCTGCCATTATGTTTTGAGTTCAAATTCTGCCGAGGTCGACTTTGCCTTTCATCTTTTCAGGGTCGATAAATTAAGTACCAGTTACGCACTGGGATCGATATAATCAACTTAGTCTCTTTGTCTATCCTTGTTTGTCCCCTCTATGTTTAGCCCATTGTGGCCAATAATAAAATAAGAAACTGAAAGAAGCCCATCATATGTGTGTGTGTGTGTGTGTGTGTGTGT
>NC_068983.1:28949985-28950902 GCF_001194135.2 Octopus bimaculoides
ATATATATATATATATATATATTTTATACAAAATTAAGGATAAAAATAACTTTGATGATTTTATCAAGTGGCCAGCATGAAATAAAAGTGCATATATATATATATATATATATATATATATGAGAGAGGGAGGGGGAGGAAATTATGTGGATAAACAAGGTAAATATGACAGCTTAGATTTGATATACAATATATATATATATATATATGAATACATGCAAAACAAGAGAAAGCAAAGACTGAAGACTTTCAGACAATTATTTAAGTATAAAAATAAAGATATTTACATTAATAGATCGAACTTACACAGAATACAAATGACTGAGAAAATTTAAGGGAAGGAAATAAGATGTTATAAGTCTCTCTCATAGTCATTCTTTACCCTCTAGAATTGGTCCCTTGTAAAGACATCAGAGTCTATGTTTGAATACGATTCGAACATAGTACTACTAAGTGTTTTCTATACTGAGAATCTCTGGATCTCATCTGTTGACTACATATATATATATATATATATATATATATATAAAATTATGTATATATATAAAATTATGTATATATACATAGGCATAGGAGTGGCTGTGTGGTAAGTAGCTTGCTTACCAACCACTTGGTTGTGGGTTCAGTCCCACTGCATGGCATCTTGGGCAAGTGTTTTCTACTATAGCCTCGGGTCGACCAAAGCCTTGTGAATGGATTTGGTAGATGGAAACTGAAAAGAAACCCGTCGTATATATGTATATATACATATGTGTGTGTGTATGTGTTTGTGTGTCTGTGTTTGTCCCCACCAACATCGCTTGACAATCGATGCTGGTGTGTTTACGTCCCCGTAACTTAGCGGCTCAGCAAAAGAGATCGATAAAATAATTACTGAGCTTCCAAAGAAAAAGTCCTGGGGTTGATTTCGATTTGCT
>NC_068983.1:28951526-28954775 GCF_001194135.2 Octopus bimaculoides
GATGATGATAAATATATATATATATAAAGGCGACTCGAGTTTCAGGGCTATTTCCCTTCGTCATGGCCGGTATGACAGACTTTAACAGACTGTCATATATATATATATATATATATATATATATATACACACACATACACATATACCACATACACATACATATATATACATGTGTGTGTGTGTGTGTGTGTGTGTGTGTGTGTGTGTGTGCGCGCGTGTGATGAGCTTCCACAAAGTTTCTATCTTCTATATTTCATTCATAGGACATTATTGGCCAACCTGAACCTACAAGATATTGCATAATGTCTTCAAACCTGAAGCCATATTCTTACAAAGCAAGCTTCTTAAACACACACACACCTGCCTGCATATATACTTAATATATACACATATGCATACAAGCACACACACACACACACATACAGATACACCTACTTTAAGGTAAATATCTGATAGCCATAACAAAATGGAACATTTTATAACTAACATTAATGGCAATTTAAGATAAAAATTGTACATTTTTTTCACATTTAGAATTCTCAGACATTAGAGCAAAGATGGAATAATGCACATCATTAGAATTCTGATTAATTCTAGAGACATACTTGTTTTTTTTATTTTTTTTATTTTGTCACTTCTAACCCCAATTTAGCTGACAGTTCCACAAAGTCTGTGTAGCACAAAATTTCAACATTTAACCTCTCAGCTTTTAAGTGACGTACTGGTGTCTCTCAAATGTGTATGTACTCAGTCAAATACACTAATATTTTCTATCTGTAATATTTCATCTAATTATTTTCTTATAGTTTATTAATCTTTGACTGTTCTGATTCACTGGGTAGAATAATGGAAGTTAGTTTTAATGGCCCTTGTTTGGCAGACATCTATTGGTAACAATGAAATGAAATTGGTTATTGTATGTGTGCACAAGTTTCTTTTATTGTTGGTTGTTTTTAACAAGATAGTTAAATGAGAAGTATCGCTTCTCATGGTCTGTGCAAGTTTCCTATGACTAATGAGACTGAAGTGAATTTTGTTCAGATTGAACATCTGTAGTTCAGTAGTTCAGTGAATCTGCAAGAAAATATGGACAAGAAGGGATTGTAGAGTTATCATTCTGCTAATGAAGGACTGGGAAACGTATATGTAACAAAACTTAGAAGCTGAGGTACAGTAAAAGACAAATCAATTTTGGTGAAGAGAGATATGCTAAGAAGTTATTTCAGAAGAACAGAGAAAGTATTGTAGAGGTGCATGTAGAGGCAGCCACTACAATGTCCAGTTCTTTTTGCACTACAATGTCCAGTTCTTTTTGCACTACAATGTCCAGTCCTTGTGGCTTGTATTCCTCAATGACCCAGAGAGCTATGCCTGTGAGGCACAAACTCCTCATAGAGCCTTCCATACTGGACAGGTAAACTAACACAGGTTAGACTAATATGCATCATCTCTTCCCAGAGATAAAAATGGGTTTGTGTCAGGCAAACAGCCCATACTTAGGAATAAACAAAGTTACAGACGCATGAATGACAATTTAAAACCATTAAAACATGAAAGAAGAAGGCCTTCTTTCAAAGAAACATGTGCTCACAGGGGAAGCAGAAAAGAGGATGCTCTAAAAATAGTTTGAGATAGGATGCTAAAGCAGAGTTGAAAAAGCATGGATCCAGCTGGAGAGAAATAGACAAGGCAGCCATATTCAAGAGCAGTGGTAAAAAGTCATTGATGGCCTATGCTCCATTAGGAGAGAAGAGCTTACGTAAGTAAATATAGAGACAGTGGGTAGAAAGAGCCTATCTCTATGTTAGTGGGTTGAGCTTCTGGGTGCTTACATGTTGACCAATGAATAAAATGATCATATTTTAGATGCAATTGAAGATGTTTCTATTACATGTTATCAACAGCATTGTCTAACATATGAAAGAAGTACAGTGCACCAGTATATGTCTTACTTGATTGTTGTAGTGGACTAACATATAATTAGGTCTCAAGGGTTTCCAAACTCAAAAGAAGAACCTTTGTTTTTGCTATTTTGTCCATTATATTCCTCTTTGTTTTACTTTTTCTGTTTTCAAATGTTTATGCATATATTAATTCTGTGATACACCATTAATTGGTGGGTAATGGCTTTAAACCTGGCAACAGATTGGAACTGGTGTCTCTCAAATGTGTATGTACTCAGTCAAATACACTAATATTTTCTATCTGTAATATTTCATCTAATTATTTTCTTATGCATTAGACCAATGGTTCCCCAAGTGGACGGTACTGCCCCTCTGGGGGTAGTAGAAAGATACAGAGGGGCACTGCAGAAAAGTGGAGCAATAATGGGGTGGCCAAAATGGAGTGATCAATGTAAAAACAACAAAATAATGGGTTAATTAGGTTAAGTTTTATATATGAAATAAAGTTGCTTTGAATTTGATGCAGAAAGTGGTTTGTGTTTGTGGTAGTAAGTGGGAGGGGCACTAGGAATGTGGCCTCAGTGCCAAAGAGGTTTGAGAACCACTGTATTAAATGATATTTAGACATTCTGCTATTTGTAAAATACTTATTACCCACTGATGCTAGCAATTAAATACAAATCAATTTTATATGTTAACTATACCTAACCTTACAGTTAATTATCAAACCTAAACAAATAAACTTTATAAACTTAATCAACCCAAATGAATAATTCCCTATCTCAGTTAACCATTTTTGGTCTCACCTTAGTAAGGGATAATATATAAGACCATATTCAGACATTCTGCTATTTGTAAAAATACGTTTTACCCATGGATACATAACATTCCAATCTATTATACCCATATTTAATGCCTGAACTATTTTTTACAAATTGAAGTTGCTATCCTCAAATGATCACATGACTCTGCAATTCTACACCTTAACACTTCTATGAACTCCTGTTTTCCTTATCTTAGATATCATATCCTTTTTATTATTATACAGGATTCATTAAACTTACTTTTATAATCCAGGTGGCAGATTCAATTTAATACAAGAGTTCACTTTTTTAGCATTATGAACCAGCTCTATGTTTATATCTATATGCTTCTATATGAATCCTTATACATATTTGTTATTTTAAGATATCTATATGTACATGTATGTATTTATACATATGCATATGCCAATGTGTATATATTTGTATGTGTGTGTGTGTGTGTGTGCGTGTGTGTGTGTATATATATATATACATACATACACACACACACACACACACGCATATATATATATATATATATA
>NC_068983.1:28954795-28961743 GCF_001194135.2 Octopus bimaculoides
TATATACTCTTTTACTTGTTTCAGTCATTTGACTGCAGCCATGCTGGAGCACCACCTGAGCTTAGTTACTTATTCTATCGATCTCCTTTGCCGAACCGTTAAGTTATGGGGACATAAACACACCAGCATCGGTTATCAAGCTATGTTGGTGGGGGGGGGGGGACAAACACAGACACAAATATATACACACATATACATATACATATACATATATACATATACGATGGGCTTCTTCCAGTTTCTGTCTACCAATTCCACTTACAAGACCAATAATTGATACATCTAACAGCTGCAAGCAAGATGTTGTTTTAGGAGGTATAAGTTTGAGAATTGTATTTCTACATTTGAACACTTCTAGGAGCTCTGTTTTCTTGTGCACTGAGCATTCAGTCATGAATAGCACTGAATTTTGTGCATGGAATAGTTGTACTGTTCTCTACCCAAACACTTTGTCAGCCCACAGCTGCATGAGTTCATATGTGATTGATCCCCTGTTGGAGACTGTTAAGTAAATATTCTTTGGGACCTTGATTTTAGGCAGGTTTTTCAATTCTTTAAGGATAATCATTGTTTTCAACACTTTTAAACGAGCTTTGATAGCACCACAGTGGCTAGCATCTACATTTTTATTGTCAACAAATTCTATGGTCATTGAACTCAACATGTCAACATATACAGGTGATTCATCCATATTATAAATCTGGTCGGTATCCTTATCTATTGTTAATACTAGAAGACTATCTAGATAGTCATTGGTGACTTGTGCCTTTTCTCCAAGTGTTTTATTGTCTGCTTGACCAACATGTGTAATCTTTCTCAGTCAGTTTCTTCCATTTCATGAAATTGAAAATCCATTTATCAGAACATCTAAAACTGTTCATTTCCAATTCCAAACCTTTTTACCAATTCAAAAGTATATTTCCGTACACAGCAGTAATTTACAATTATATTGTTTGCACAGTGAACAACAATCCACTGTAAGAGTTCAATCTCTAGATCCCTATGTGCTGGTCCTCTACCTCCACCAACTGATCTGCACCTCCTCTTGTCTGACTTATGGATTAACTCAGTTTCTTTTGTGCACCATTCTTTCAATCATTTTCTATCAATACCTGTCTCTTGACGCAGCAGATAAATTGCCAGAATGTTCTTTCACTCGTTAAATAACACTCAATTTTTTAGGAATGGTATATGAACATTGAACATGTTTTGATATATTTTCTTTCGACTCCATTATTTGGAATAAAAATCCTTTTAATTTATCTACAGACGTAGAGCAAATGAACGTCTAAACAAGAACACTAACTCTGTTTCAACTTTAAACCTCAAATAACCACCCATCCAAATAAACGCCCATGGGTGATCTAATGGATGGGTGGATTTTGGGAAAACCCAGGTAAATTCATCTGCATGTTCACACTGGTTGAATACTTGTATAGAGATGTTTTATTTTAAATGATATACATAGTATTTGAATTTTCTGGTGAATTCTATTTGCAGAATAATTAAAAATTAAAGCAAAAAAAATCTAGAAAAATTTAGCATTCCAAATTTTTCCAGTCTTTTGTTTTGGTGTGTGCGTGCGTGCGTGCATGCGTGCATGTGTGTTCACATGCATATCAGTTTCCATGTATTTGTTTACATTTGCACTGTTTCAAAAATCCTTGAGTTACAAGCTGTGAGGTTATTTACATTTCTCTTTCTTTCTGTGAAATTCATCAAGATTTTGGTCAGCCCAAGACTAGCGTAAAAGAAACTTGCTTAAAGTGCTATGATGTGGGATTAAACTGAAAACCAGGTGGTTAAGAAGAGAATTTCTTAACCATACAGCCATGCCTAAAGATTAACAAACAGACACAAAAGGTAGTTACTTTAAACTTTGCAGTAGCAGTGTATTAATTATACATACCACCTGATACTAACAATCACAATAATGAAACTAATAACCAATCAAGCTTGATTTAAATCTGAGCATTTTTATTCAGCCAAAATATTATATCTGTGAAGTCAGACATAAAAACATGAAAGACAAGAGACAAATTTATATCTGCTTATTAACTGTGTTTCTTACATAACAATATTCAATATTAAACATTAAACAAATAACCGTTGAAAACTACGGCATTCTTCAATGTCTCTGACTCCATCTCATTAATGATTTGTTCAAACGTAGCATGTAATTGATAGAAATTCTCAAACAAGAACAAACAACATATGCATATTCATTTACTTTCATTTCTGAAATGATTCCTTTATAATTTTAAATCTCTCTTCTGATCTTTAATTCTTGTTGGTGAATCTGCTATTCATTAATAATAAATTAAACAGGAAAATCAACAATATATATATAAATGTAAAAGTTGTGTTAAAAGTATGAAATTCATTAAACAGAAAAAGATCTACCAAAAGATATAAACTTATCTGTTCTTACAATCAATGTTGAAGTCAACTAGAAATAAGACATTGCAGATTTTTCTAGGTACCTTATTTGTTATATTTACATCTATCAAAACAGCTTGTTATTCACTGAAAGGTGAAGGTCACATACAGATTATTCTTCAGGAGTATATTTTCTGTTTACTTCTAATATATACGTTATAATCAAAAATATTTCAAATGTAATCCATCTAGCTTAGGTTTTACAAAAATTTTTGAAAGCAAATGTCTGCCTGACAGCATGTGATACTAATTAAAATGACATACAAAACATACTTGCTTTTATCTCTTACCATAAATTTAATATTTTTCAATAACACTTATATATTACAGACAGTGATCATCAGTAATCTCTATTTACATATCAAATTGTTATCCACATTGTTTTTTCAATCAAATAAAATGGAATAATTTTAAGTATTGCAACAGAATGTTGGGGTTTTTTGTTTGTTTTGGGGTTGTTTTTTTTTGTTGTTTTTTTTACAATTTGCTGTTTTTGTGAATTTTATTCTCCAAGAAAAGCAAATAAAAACCATTAACATGATATATTTTAGACTGTCAGAAGCATTCTCAACATCCAATACAGAATGATTTACTAAGACTTTGATTTTTTAACCTAGTTATAATTCAAATTAGTCATCTTGTGAATTAATATATATCATAGATACAGGAAGTGTTTTAGACATGATAATAAATTTTACACATTTAGGTGTAAGTGTGGCTTACCAACCATGTGATCATAGGTTCAGTCCCATTCTGTGTACCTTTGAGCAAGTGTCTTCCACTATAAACCTTGGCCAACCATATGTGTGTGTGTGTGTGTGTGTGTGTGTGTGCGTGCATGTGTGTATGTCTGTAAATATATGTTTTTGTGTGTGTTTGTGTGTACCCTTATCTGGGCAGTGAAGGTATGTGGCTTAGTAGTTAGGGTATTTAGCTCATGATCACAAGGTCGTGAGTTCAATTCCTAGTGACATATTGTGTCCTTGAGCAAGACACTTTATTTCACATTGCTTGAGTCCACTCAGCTAACAAAAATGAGTAGTACCTGTACTTCAAAGGGCCAGCCTTGTCACATTCTGTGTCACACTGAATCCCCTTGAGAACTATGTTAAGGGCATACGTGTCTGTGGAGTGTTCATCTACTTGCACATTAATTTCATGTGCAGGCTGTTCCATTGGTTGGGTTAACTGGAACCCTCATCAGTTTAAACAACAGAGTGCCAGTGTCTTGACATCATGTGATGACTGTAAACGAGCATCACTGTTATACAAATGTTCTTTTCCATCTTCCATTAAATGCATGTCTGACCATGAGGAAATACTATTTTGCTTCAAAACAGGTGAGGGTTGGTGACAGGAGGGACATCATCCAGTTGTATAAAATCAGCCTCAACAATTTCTATCTGACCCATGCAAGCATGGTAAAGTGGACATCAAATAAGGATGTTGATATGGAATTTTAGGTCCATTTTCAAAATGGAATTTTTAACACTATTAGATAATTAATTTTCTTCAAATGAAAAAAACATCAAGAGGCGCAGGAGTGGCTGTGTGGTAAGTAGCTTGCTTACCAACCACATGGTTCTGGGTTCAGTCCCACTGCATGATACCTTGGGCAAGTGTCTTCTACTATAGCCACGGGCCGACCAAAACCTTGTGAGTGGATTTGGTAGGCGGAAACTGAAAGAAGCCTGTCGTATATATGTATATATATATATTTATGTATATATATGTATATATATATATATATATATATGTATGTTTGTGTGTCTGTGTTTGTCCCCCCAACATTGCTTGACAACCGATGGTGGTGTGTTTACATCCCCGTAACTTAGCGGTTCAGCAAAGGAGACTGATAGAATATGTACTAGGCTTACAAAGAATAAGTCCTGGGGTCTATTTGTGTTCGACTAAAGGCGGTGCTCCAGCATGGCCACAGTCAAAATGACTGAAACAAGTAAAAGAGTAAAAGAGTAACATATTTTAATCACATCAGAATATTGCTGCTTCTGTTATTGTTTAGTTCCAAGTCAGCTCTGATTAATTGGACCTTTCATTAAAGGCATGTCACCTGTAAGCATCCAGCCTTTTTGTATGTTGGGGGGGCTAAACTGTCCAACGTATCTTTCCATTTATGTTTTTTGAGATATTTTTTGGAAAGTGGATGGTGTTAAGAAGGGCTTCAAGCCAGTACTCTGACCCATTGAGGAGGACAATAATTTTGAATAAGAATTGACTTGGAACATGACAACCCATCTAATCTATACCAGCAAGGGAAGAGGATGTAAATGATAATTATGGTGATGAAGATATATATATATATCATGATAGATCACTAGCCACTACACATTCTTTTCTTTCTCTCCTTTCTTTTCTCTCCTTGTTTCTTTCTGTGTTCCTTTCTGTGGAAGAGCCTAGGCTCGAAATGTTAAAGACTTTTTCACTCCCCAAGCGTTATACTAATACAGCTGTTTGTTGTCTACACCACCCGTCTTCATGTTTTTTTTTGTGAATTCTCCCATTATATATATATATATATACACACACACACACACACACACACACACACACACACACACACACACACACACACACACACACACACACACACACACACACACACACACACACACACACACACACATTATGTGCTGCCACACAGTTTCCTTCTAGAATATCTTGCTTACAAGGTATTGGTCAATATGTGGCTATGGTAGTGGACACTTGCACCAGACTGATACTAACCCCAGAACCATGCTTGCAAAGTTAACATTTATAGGCGCAGGAGCGGCTGTGTGGTAAGTAGCTTGCTTACCAGCCTCATGGTTCCGGGTTCATTCCCACTGCATGGTACCTTGGGCAAGTGTCTTCTACTATAGCCTCGGGCCAACCAAAGCCTTGTGAGTGGATTTGGTAGATGGAAACTGAAAGAAGTCCGTCATATATATATATATATATATATATATATATATGTACGTGTGTGTATATGTTTGTGTGTCTGTGTCCCCCTAACACCGCTTGACAACCGATGGTGGTGTGTTTAGGTCCCCGTAACTTAGAAGTTCAGCAAAAGAAACCGATAGAATAAGTACTAGGCTTACAAAGAATAAGTCCTGGGGTCGATTTGCTCGACTAAAGGTGGTGCTCCAACATGGCCGCAGTCAAATGACTGAAACAAGTAAAAGAGTAAAAGAGTATCTGAACCACAGAGATATGCCTGCACTCACAATGCAGTAGAAAATTTTTAACTTTAATTTTGAAACTAAAACAACTCAGTATCTTCCTCTTTATCGACATCATCCTTAACATCACCAAAACCATTTTTCTATCTGATTTCCCATGCTAGCAAGCATTTTGAGCCAGTGTTTTATAGCCATATACCTTTCTTGAAGCCAACATAAATACAGTTTTCTAATAAATGTTATAGATTTCTCCATCCAATAAAAAATTCAAAAAAATTGTTTAAATCTCTCATCAGACGCATTTCTAAATTTTGCTTAAAATTTAATAATGATTGATTGTGCTGCACTGTGCATAACAGTACTGAAGACTTACAAAAGTAGAAATTTTATAAAATTATAAAGGTGTGTCTTTTTTTTCTTGTATGCATCTGTCATTAGTTGACAGGAGAATATTTTTTAGTGGCTATGAAATAATAATAATAATAATAATAATAATAAAGCTTTTGATAGTCTACCACATAGCTGGATTAAGAAATGTCTGGAAATGTATAAAATAGCACCTACTCTGCAAAACTTCTTATCTGTAAGTATGAGATCATGGAGAACCATACTGACTTTGAACAGTGACAATGAATCTCTCAATGCTGGAGGTGTAAGAATTTCGTGTGGCATTTTCCAAGGTGACTCTCTATCACCAGCTCTTTTGTCTAGCCTTATTACTTCTCTCAAAATTGCTTGGTGATGTACAATATGGCTATAAAATGTTTGGTAAAATTATAAATCATCTCTTTTACATGGATGATTTAAAGCTCTTTGCAAAAAATGACCAACAACTACAGGGCTTACTAGCAATTATTAAGCAATTCAGTGATAAGTGGTGAAACATGATCTTTGAACATTAGGCCCCACAGAGGTGATGACAAGTGATCAAGACCTCTGGCAGTATACTGTGCATGAGAAAACTCCTCAGGCCAAGCGAAATAGTAGCTGTGGCCAGGCTGGTGTCATATAAATGGCACCCATGCATCATAGCGTGGTCATTGAGGGTACCATGTAAATGAAACCCATGAATCGTATCATAGTCATCGACGGTGTCAAGGAAATGGCACCCGGGAATCGTGGTTGTTGGTGGTGCCATGTAAATGGCACCTGTGAGTTGTGGTCATTGCCAGTGCTATGTAAAACTATAGTGGCTTAGTGGTAATTTCACACTCTTCAAAACCCTGGAACTCCAGTACCAGGTCCCCACAACCAGATGCAGTTTAAAGTCATACCCAGAATGCACGTGTGTGTGTGTGTGTGTGTGAGAGAGAGAGAGAGAGAGAGA
>NC_068983.1:28961753-28966236 GCF_001194135.2 Octopus bimaculoides
GTGTGTGTGTGTGTGTGTGAGAGAGAGAGAGAGAGAGAGAGAGAGAGAGAGAGAGAGAGAGATCACCATTATCATCGTCATTGTTTTGCATCCACTTTCCATGGTGACACAGGACAGAAAGACTACCATATCCAAGACAGGTACACATTCAGAGCAACCCCACTCCTAGGCATAGCTGTATACATATGTCCATTGGCAAAGGATGTAAACAATAGTGAACAAACTGGAATGAAACAACTGTATTTGTTGAGTGAAATCCTTTGTGATAGTTGTTCTGCAATGAGTAACATGCACTCTCCTTTACATCTCAACGTTATTAATCCTTTAGCATTCAGATTACTCTTTTAAACATAATACTTATTACATTCACATTGTTTTGTATTAATCATGAATTACCTTACAGCTTTGAAATTTTGATGACGTAATTGCTTTAGTTTTAGAATGGCATTGTAGGGAAGGTGTGAGTGGCCAGATCTGGCCAGTTTGAACATAAACCAGGTAGAATATTTGGGCTGGATACAGCCAGTGTGAATGCTAAAGGGTTAATACAGTGAACCAGAGACTGACCTGTTGAAAACTTGTAATGAACAATGCTATTGTGCACCAATTTCAATATAAAATATTAATAAACACCCTGTTTGATAATTCTACACCAAATGGCAGCCATTTTGTTGAAAAGAAAAAAATGAATGTCACTACTCCAATTTTGTTACCTCTTGAGGATACAAATGCCTATAAGTCAAGCAGAAATGAGATAATTGATATTTGATGTTTATTGTTTTGCTTATGTGTGAAATGAATTACTATATTTTTTTTTAATCACTTAGAATAATAATAGAGTTTTGAATAGGAAAGCAGTATGGTTTCCCATTCATAAACCAGACACCTCGTTAACACAATTTCCAGTCCACTTCAGAACACTGAAAACAAGGTGGATATTTTCCTATTAGTTAACACACATGGTTGGTCTATTGGTTAAGTTGCCTTGCTCGTAATCTTAAGATTGTGGGTTCAGTTCCTTGACCAGGGAGCATGTTTGTCAAATCCAAATTGGTTAATGGTTTCAATCGTCTGGGTGGCCATGTGTGGGCATGCATTGTCATGCAACAACAAAACTTTCTTTGACAATAGGCTTCAGCGTCTGGTGTGAATTGCAGGCTTCAGCTTGTTGGCCAGCAAAGCACTGTATCTTGCATTGTTGATCATACACTGTGGATCAGATCACTGTTCTTTGTTTTTCTTTGGTGCACATTGCTAGTGTAGCAACTATGCTTATACTGTAAAGCTAGAAAGAAAAATGGTGTGATCAGGCTCAAACTTCGATCACATGACCACAATAGTACCAACTATAAACACACATGCGCAGAAGGCAGTGTGACAATAATAAAGATATGTTATGGAGAAAGTGCAGATAGTTTTTGACTTTTCCTCGTATATATGTGTGTGCGTGTGTGTGTGTGTGTGTAAAATACACACACATAATGGGCTTCTGCACAGTTTCTTTCTACCAAATCCATTTACATGTCATAATTCAGTTCAAATCTTCAATAAAAGATAGTAGCTCAAGATGAGCTGTGGGACTGAAACTGAAACCTTATGCTTGCAAAGCAAACCACTTAACCACATAGCTATGCCTGCATCCATGTTTCACCTTGCATCCAGTACTTATGCATTGAACAGAACAGCCATGTCTGAACTTGCATATATTTAACAGAACTAAAAATATTACTTTATATGCAACTATAAACTTTCCATTGAAGCATGATCAAATGTGACTTATTTTTACCTATTTGTCTAATAAAGAGTTAAAAATAATACAGTGGCTGTTACTAACACAAATATACGATTTAGAACACAATATATTATTTTGAATATCTATAAAGTAGACGACAAGAAAAATTACTGATGCATGATTTTGAAGTGAGAAAGAAAAAGTAAATGTTTGGTGAAGAACAATCGTATCGTATTTAACTCGAACCAGAAGAAGTATTAATTCTGTGTCAGTTTTAATGAAAAGATGAAATATCTAATACTTTCTGAAAGCTGCATATATGGCTTATGTTTTGCACAAGGGAGGTTGAACATGAGATAATAAAGGATACATCTTGATATTAGTGGAGATACAGTCTCCTACCATTTGCAGTAGGATGCGGGAACAATAGACAAAAAAAAAATTAGTAAATAAATAAACAAATAAAACAACTTGTGGTCATTGACTGTATATAAACAAGGACTGTAAATATTGACTACCATTATTTATAAAATGGACATTAAAACTACTTGTTTTGGTAACTTCCTCCCTACCTTACCCTCATCAATGGCTACCTTCTTTTGATATTTAATGCTGAAACTTGTTTCAAAAACCCACTGGACATTTTCACAGCATTTTAAGATAATCAATAACCACTTAGCAAACTCATAGTAAATTCCAGGCTCATGCAAAATTTAAGATATGTTTTATTGATTTTGATAGTATGTTTTTATAGTATTTCAAATGGTATTTCATTTGGCCTCACCAAAAAGAGGCCAAATAATCCTGGAAACTGAAATATCTTTGGCTTTTTGTTGTTGTTGTTGTTGTTGTTGTTACTGTTGTTTATGGAATTTGAGCAAATTCCCCTGGCTCAGTCTTTTGTGTTGTTGTTATTGTTTATTGTTTACACACATGTGTATTCCCACAAACACATACATTCTAAGCGTCCCTGATCTAAAACAGATCTACTGATCAAAGGTACTGTGACCTTTATTTTCAAGGTCACTATGTTTAAAACTACACTATCATGCACTGGTGGAGGTGCAATGGCCCAGTGGTTAGGGCAGCGGACTCGCAGTCATAGGATCGTGGTTTCAATTCCCAGACCAGGCGTTGTGAGTGTTTATTGAACGAAAACACCTAAAGCTCCACGAGGCTCCGGCAGGGGATGGTGGCGAACCCTGCTGTACTCTTTCACCACAACTTTCTCTCACTCTTACTTCCTGTTTCTGTTGTGCCTGTATTTCAAAGGGTCAGCCTTGTCACACTGTGTCACGCTGAATATCCCTGAGAACTACGTTAAGGGTACACGTGTCTGTGGAGTGCTCAGCCACTTGCACGTTAATTTCACAAGCAGGCTGTTCCGTTGATCGGATCAACTGGAACTCTCGAAGTTGTATGCGATGGAGTGCCAACAACAACAACATTGTCTTACATTGGAAAGTGGATGGTAAAATGGTGATGATGATGATGATACAGTATCATCATCACCAGCATCATCAACATCAGTAGCAGTAGCATCATCATCACCACCATTACCATTTAATGCCGGTTTTCCATGCTGGTATGGTTTGAATACTTTGACAGGAGTAGGTGAGTCAAAGGACTGTACCGAGTTCTACTGACTGCTTTGGCATGGTTTCTATGGCTGGATGCTCTTCCAAATGCCAACCATTTCACAATGTAGACTGAGTGCTTTTTACATGGCACCAGCACCAGGGAGGACACCATGTAACTCATAAAACAAGGGCCTCTCAGTTGAGTGGAGGTGTGGTACTGAGGTGATGCAATAGCTGAAATATGATACACGGACAGCAACAGGTGTCTTGCTGTAAGGGGTAAAACACGGTTACTCCAGTTGGAAAAGAGAAAAAAAATATGGCGGTGAAGATGTATCTGGGCAGACCCTCAAGTGACAAGAATGTGAACATATATATAAACACACACACAAACACACAAGAAAAAAGTTGGGCATTAAAGGCATCAGATATTAGATGTGGTGTGCGAGAAAGACGAATGTGCTGGTATGGTCATGTGATGCATATAGACAAGCACAGATATGTAAAAATGTGCTGATCTCTGTGGAGGGAACTTTGGAAGAGGTAGACCCAGGAAGACATGGGACAAGGTGGTGAAGTGTGATCTTTGAACATTGGACTTCAGAGAGGCAATGACAAGTGACTGAGACATTTGGCAATATGCTGTGCTTGAGAAGCCACATCAAGCTAAGTGAAATCATAGCTGTGGCCGATGCCAGTGTCATGTAACTGGTACACATGCTTGTGGTATGCAAAAGCATCTGTGCTGGTGGCACATAACTCCAGTCAACCATCTAACACAGTGGTTCTCAAGCGAAGTCCATAGGCGCAGGAGTGGCTGTGTGGTAAGTAGCTTGCTTACCAACCACATGGTTCCGAGTTCAGGCCCACTGCATGGCACCTTGGGCAAGTGTCTTCTACTATAGCCTCAGGCCAACCAAAGCTTTGTGAGTGGATTTAGTAGACGGAAACTAAAAGAAGCCTGTCGTATATATGTATATATATATGTGTGTGTATGTATATGTTTGTGTGTCTGTGTTTGTCCCCCCAACATCGCTTGACAATTGATGCTGGTGTGTTTACATCCCCGTAACTTAGCGGTTCAGCAAAAAGAGACCGATAGAATAAGTACTAGGCTTACAAAGAATAAGTCCTGGGGTCGAATTGCTCAACTAAAGGTGGTGCTCCAGCA
>NC_068983.1:28966246-28966983 GCF_001194135.2 Octopus bimaculoides
AAGTAGCTTGCTTACCAACCACATGGTTCCGAGTTCAGGCCCACTGCATGGCACCTTGGGCAAGTGTCTTCTACTATAGCCTCAGGCCAACCAAAGCTTTGTGAGTGGATTTAGTAGACGGAAACTAAAAGAAGCCTGTCGTATATATGTATATATATATGTGTGTGTATGTATATGTTTGTGTGTCTGTGTTTGTCCCCCCAACATCGCTTGACAATTGATGCTGGTGTGTTTACATCCCCGTAACTTAGCGGTTCAGCAAAAAGAGACCGATAGAATAAGTACTAGGCTTACAAAGAATAAGTCCTGGGGTCGAATTGCTCAACTAAAGGTGGTGCTCCAGCATGGCTGCAGTCAAATGACTGAAGCAAATACAAGAGTAAAAGAGTAAAGAGTATGGCACCTGAGGGTCCATATAAGATTTTGGGAGGTTCACACAGCAAAATGGTAAATTTGGGATTCACATTAATATGCTAAGGGCCTCTGAAGAAAATTTGCTTTGGATGTATGTATTGGTATGTATTGCAAGAAACAGCTAGGTTTGTTTCTCCAACATTTTACATAGTTCAACCTACACAAGGCTAAGGGGTCCACCAAAATAAAATAGCAATCAAAGGGATCCATAGATCAAAAAAAAAATGGTTGAGAACTCCTGGCCTAACCCATACCAGCATAGAAAGCAGATGCTAAATTATGATGATGATATATATATATATATATATATATATATATCATCA
>NC_068983.1:28967501-28973593 GCF_001194135.2 Octopus bimaculoides
TATATATATATAGGTAGTTTCTGCTACCAAATTTCACACACAAGGTATTGGTAAACCCAAGAATATTGTAGAAAACACTTGCTGAATGTGCCATGCAGTGGTATTGAACTTGAGACCACATGATTGCAAATCAAATTACTCTAACATACAACTATGTCTGCATCTGTTATATTATGAGAGATGTGGGCATTATATATAAGCAGCTATATTAAATGTGTGTGTGTGTGTGTGTGTGCACGTGCATATATGCATGTTTGTGCATGTGTATAAGCAAAACTATAAATATATATATATATATATAAGGAGACAGGACAGCAGAACAAAGAGCATTATTCCCAGACAATCATCCACAGCATGGCAGGGTATGCAGTATGAATCAATACCAATGGGAAGTATCATATAGCCAAGAGATTCCAAGCATTCATTCATTTGTCTCTGTAACATAGCTGTACTCAAACAGTGAAGGTAAGAATGAATAGACAGATAGATAGAGAGAGTGAGAGAGAGAGAGAGAGAGAGAGAGAGAGAAAGAGAGAGAGAAATAAATAAGTAGACATATAGAGGTGTAGATTGATAGAGAGAGAGAGAGAGAGAGAGAGAGAGAGAAATAAATAAGTGTAGATTAATAGATTGATTGATAGATAGAGAGAGAGAGAGAGAGAGAGAGAGAGAGAGAGAGAGAGAGAGAGAGAGAGAGAAAGAGAGAGAGAAATAGATAGACATATAGAGGTGTAGATTGAGAGAGAAAGAGAGAGAGAGAGAGAGAGACAGACAGACAGACAGACAGATAGATAGATAGATAGATAGATAGATAGATAGAAGGAGAGGGAGGAAATCATAAGAAATTATAATACATTTTATTAAGAAGTATTTTGACAAAGCTGCACTCTACACTTTCTTATCATACTTATGTATGAGTAAATATTTGAATAGAGTTTTACAAAATTTTGAAGTATTTTCCCCTTATACACAGTCTAATACAAAATTACTTTGAAGCATGAAGCTTGGCTTAGACTAACAATGAAATTTTGAAATGCTTTCCCTTTGTGTACAAACTAACATAAAATGCTTGTCATGTATATTACTCTTAAGTTAAGCTTCATACACTGACCAGCATAATACCTGAATATACAGTCTCTATTATGATGTATGTTGCTATAAGATTTAGAACTTCAATATATGATTTTATCAGAGTCTAAAATTCTATTTGAAAAAAAAAAAATAAAATTGAATAGCAAATGTTAACATTACTGAGAACCTTACAGAAGTGAGTACTGAATATTAGCAAGAACACAGCTTACTGTACAACAGAACCTTTACAATGAAGCCTTAGAAATTGATGGTAAAACATTAGACAAGAGAACACAATGCAGTTCTATTTGAAAAGGTCAAAGGTCAATAAGGAAAAAGGATGAGAGCATTGTGTGTGGCAATTAATTTAATTTTAGCTAAGAAGAGAATGGATTTTCATTATATGTCAGAGTTCAAGTAGATTCACATGTATTTTTTTTTTTTTTTTGCTATATTTTGCTATATTTTTTTAACCCAATAGATTTGAATGGAACTTAAAAAGAACCTTCTGAATAAAAATATATAGAGACATTGAATAAGAACGATAGAAAATTCTGACTATCATGAACATCATTTGACACTAAACAATAAAAGATGCATTCTTCTGAACTACAAATGGAGCTTCTACAAGGTCTTGTTTGACCTGTTATAAACAGTAGCCAAATCTCCCTCAAATTACAATATAGTCTTAGATATAGCTTAGAAAGATGGCACTGTCATGGTTGGAACCTGGGACTGAACAACAACAAAGCCTGCTAGAAATAGCAACTAAACCCCTCTTGTAATCACACTATAATCTTAAAAACACTAGAAACACATTGGACAGTGTAATGTTCAATATATAACAGATATGATGGCCATGACTGGAATACCTTTGAGCATTGATCCACCTGATCAGAGCTGACCTGGAGCTAAAGAATATCCTGCTTCCTTCAAGCATCACATTTGAATGCATTTTCAATAGGCACAAGTATAGCTGTGTAGGGGTGTTGGCATAACTGGGTAGTTAAGAAGTTAATTTCCAAACCACATTGTTTTTGGTTCAATCCCACTGCATGGCACCTTGGATAAGTGTATTCTACAATAGCCCCCTAGCTGACATAAGCCTTGTGAGTAGATCTGGTAGACAGACACTGAATAGAGGTCTGCTGTATGACTTCATATTTTCCATGTCAATACATCTATTTTGCCTGTTGATTATAAACAACAGCTTTGCTAACAGTGTTATCAACTTGAAGTCCATTGCAAAATGCACGTTCAGGTTTCCTGATACATTGTACAATCTTTGTAAACAAAAGGCTCGTTTATTAGTTGCTGTTTGTTTGTTTGTTTCTTGTTCTCCACATAAACATGTCTGGGTTGCTTGTTGTTCAAATGCTTGAGGGATTATTACCTTATTTGGAGACCAGTGAAAGCCAGCAACTAGGAGGGCACCTGTCCATAGAAAACTCACCAGCCTCAGAGGTACTGCAAAGAAAGAGTCATGTGTATGACCCTTTGTTTTCAACTAAGTCATAAATCAACAAACAAAAGGTTGTATCAAAGTATGACCATCACTACATAACAAAATGTGATAATTCATTCCCCTCCTACTCCCATTTATTTTCACACATTTTTTAAATATATTTTTTAGTTATTTTCTTCTTTTTTTTTAAATAATAATGGTTTCAAATTTTGCATCGACCCCAGTTCTTGACCAGGTACTTATTTTATCAACTCCAAAAGGATGAAAGACAAAGTCAACCTCAACGAAATTTGAACTCAGAATATAAAAATGGATGAAATTCTTATTTCTTTATTGCCCGCAAGGGGCTAAACATAGAGGGGACAAACAAGGACAGACAAAGGAATTAAGTCGATTACATCGACTCCCGTGTGTAACTGGTACTTAATTTATCGACCCCGAAAGGATGAAAGGCAAAGTCGACCTTGGTGGAATTTGAACTCAGAACATAATGGCAGACGAAATACCGCTAAGCATATCGCCCAGCGTGCTAACGTTTCTGCCAGCTTGCTACCTTGCATATTAATGATTCTGCCAGATCACTGCCATGATATATGATACTGATGTTGATTTCAGATTTTGGTACAAGGCCAGCAATTTCAGGGGATGGAATAAATTGATTACATTGACCTCTAGTACTCAACTGGCACTTATTTTACCGACCCTGAAAGGATGAAAGGCAAAATCAACATCGGTGGAATTTGAACTCAGAACGTAATGGTAGACGAAATACAACTAAGTATTTCGCCCAGCATGCTAACGATTCTGCCAGCTAACTGCCTTCGGATGAAATTCTGTTAAGCATTTTGTATTGCATGCTATCAGTTTTACCAGCTTTCAATATAATAATAGATGTGAGGATCACAGTTATGTGGCTTGTGGCTTGGTTCTGCTGCTTGGCGCCTTGAACAGACATCTGATATAGCCTCAGGTAAATCAGTGTTTTGTGAATGCAATTTGAAGGAGAGAATTGTACAGAATCCTAATGTATGTGTGTGTAAGTGTGTTTGTATTTATATGCGTTTGCATTGTTGAGTTGTTGACTTTGTAACTTCAAAAAAAAAAAAACTGAGTCCACCATTTTGATTACAGTATCTCTGAACAATGATTAAACAAAAGTAAAGAACAAATTAATATATTCATATGATGCATTTATGGAGAAGTGTAAAGGTAAGAGCTAGAATATAAACAGGTAAATATAGAGTTGGATTGTAGAGTGAGAAAAAGTAAGAGAGAACGAGAAAGGGAGAATGACAGAAATCCTGATGGATAGGCAGACTAATGTTAGTATAGTTAGCTAGACTTACAAAGTGAGAGGGAGAAAGTTCAGAGAGAGTGAGAGAAGGGGAGGAAAGGGAGGAAGAAGGAAAAGAAGAAAAAATGAAACAAATAGAGAACAGCTAGAGACAGATAAAGAGCTGAATGGATAGATAGACAGATAGATGATGGATGGATGGAGGGAGGAAGAGATGGATGGATGGACCAATTGATGGGTAGATAGAGAGACAAACAGACAGACAGATAGATGGAGAGATAGATAAACAGACAGTTCTATAGAGAGACAGAGAGACAAACAGACACACAGCTAGGTAGACAGATGAATGGATAGACGGACAGATACATAGATGGATAGATTTTTACCAGTCTACATCAAAGAATTATTGCTTATGGAAGAAATGAACAGTTTAAACATCTTCTATCAAATATTTAATGTTTCATTTTTCCCTCCTAAGCAACAAAAGGCTGCACTTTTAGCTTCAGAAGTTATATGAGACTGTTATACATAATTGATGTCTTATATTGGGAATAACTGAAGATTTGTAAAGAAAAGCACATAGATACAGCAGAGATTCTGAAGCAATTAGTGATAAGGGGGATGGAATACTCAGCCACTTCAACACGTTGATTCAAAGTAGTTCAAACAACTGAATGTTTATTGTTGAATTTGACAGAGGATCCATTTTAATTCAATGTAATAGAGATAATGCAATAGGCATAGGTGTAGTCCTGTGGTAAGAAGCTTGCTTCCCGGTCACATGGTTCTTCCCAGTCACATGGTCACATTCTTCCCAGTCACATGGTTCTTCCCAGTCACATGGTCACATTCTTCCCAGTCACATGGTTCTTCCCAGTCACATGGTTCTTCCCAGTCACATGGTCACATTCTTCCCAGTCACATGGTCACATTCTTCCCAGTCACATGCCACTGTGTGGCACCTTGGGCAAGTGTCTTCTACTACAGCCTCAGGCTAACAAAAGCCTTGTGAGTGGATTTGGTAAATGGAAACTGAGAGAAGTGTATATGTGTACGCATGTGTATGTGTGTGTGCATATGTTTTTGTGTGCGTCCCCACCACTACTTGGCAACTGGTGTTGGTTTGTTTACATAACTTAGCAGTTCAGCAAAAGAGACTGACAGCATGAATACCAGGTTTTAAAATAAATAAATTAATTAATACATTAATACTGAGGTTGATTCATTCAACTAAAATTCTTTAAGGTGATGCCGCAGCATGGCCACAGTTTAATGGCTGAAACAAAGTAAAATAGATAATGTTGTTTACAGCTAGCTCTCTGAAATTAATCCTGAAACCAAAATCTCACCAAAACTTCCAATATTTTCTTTTACTAATTTACAACCATACATTTTTATGCTTGGTTTCATTTTTATTTTTGTTACAAATATTGTTGGAGCAAGTGTTTTTACAATAAGATGGTCTGCTTAGAACCAACCACTTAATGATGAAATGGAGTTGCCACTTATTTTCAAACTAAGTAGACTGAAATAAACAAGGTATGGTGAGTGGCCAAAAGAAACATAGATACAGCAGAGATTAACAAGTCTTTTGTTTATCTAAAGTCACTTCTGGTTATTTAACATCCCACTCAAAAGGAGGCAAAATTTTCATTTGTAAATATTGCTGTTGTTTGTTCTTGTTTAACCCCCAGCTCAGATTCTGATTAGGTAAATCTATGATCAAAGATATTCCCAAAATGACCATCCCAAATGTTCATTAGTATTTTAAACAATATCATCTAATGCAACATTTCTTATAGTGGGATATTCTTTGTTTCTTTCATGCTTTTTTTTTGTGGATTAGGGGCAGGGGTAATTTGATGGTATGCTCAAAATGGAATGTTAGATGAGTGACAGGGAGAAGAGAGGTTGCGAAGGTGAGTGAACTGGATAAGAGAGAGAAGGAGCAGGAGTATGTAGAGGAACTGAGAGGGGAATATGGACAGGTTAAGAAACAGGAGGTAGGAGATGTGGAGGAGGAGTGGGAGGCCTTTAGAAAGGCAGTAATGAGATGTGGTACTCAAGTGGTTGGAATGGGTGTGAGGAAAGGTGGTGAGTGGTGGAATGAGCAGGTAAGGGATTCAGTGGCAAAGAAGAAAAGGGCCTTTGAAGAGTGGTTGCAGAAAAGGGATGGAGAAGCTTATGGTCGCTACAGAGAAGCAAAGAGGAGAGTAAAGAGAGTGGTGAGGGTGGTGAAATGGGAGGCGAGTGAAAGGTTCG
>NC_068983.1:28973618-28978963 GCF_001194135.2 Octopus bimaculoides
GGGGGGGGGGGAAGCTGAGTGGACATTTTGTAAGAAATGAAAAGATTTTTTGGAAAGAGATACAGAGGGTAAGGAAGGTAGTTGGAGGGAGGGAAGAAAGGGTGAAGGATGTAAATGGAAATTTGTTGAAAGGAAGTGAGGATGTACAAAGGAGATGGGAAGAGTATTTTGGTGAGCTGTTAAATGTGGAGGACAATAGGGATGATGCAAGTACAGTGGCTGTAGGAGGAGGGAGGAGAATGCCTGTTGTTGGGGAAGGGAACTACGGTGCAGTTGGAAGGGAGGGGATGAGGGGATCCTTGCAGAAGATGGCCAACTGGAAGGTGCCAGGTATAGATGGGTGTACAGTTGGATGCTTAAAGAAGGGAGAAGAGACAGTGATTGAATGGTTAGTGAGGGCCATGAATGTTTGTTATATGGCTGGAAGAGTACCAAAGGATTGGTGCTGTGCCTGTATAGTGTCATTGTACAAGGGGAAAGGGGATAAATGTGAGTGTGGAAATTTTAGGGGTATAAGCCTGTTGTGTGTGGTTGGTAAACTGTATGGGAAAATTCTGATTGTAAAGGTGAGGAACCAGACAGAGAGTGTACTAGGGGAGGATCAGTGTGGTTTTAGGAATGGAAGGGGTTGTGCAGATCAGATATTTGTAGTAAGGCAGATGTCAGATGTGTGAGAAGTTTTTGGCAAAAGGGAGAAATATATTTTGGGCCTTTATGGACCTAGAGAAGGTATATGACTGTGTGGATAGGGATGCAATGTGGGTGGAGTTGTGGTTGTATGGAGTAGATGGTAGATTGTTAAGAGCTGTACAGAGATTCTATAGAGAAAGTAGGGCATGCGTTGGGGTGGATGGTGAAGTAAGTGAGTGGTTTAATGTGAAGGTGGGGGTTAAGACAGGGTTGTGTGATGTCTCTAAGGCTGTTTAATCTATATATGGATGGTGTGGTGAGAGAGGTGAATGCTAGAACCTTTGGTAGGGGAGCCCAAATGGTGAGAGAAAATGAAGAGAAATGGCAAGTGAGTCAGTTGTTATTTGCTGATGATACAGCACTGGTGGCAGATTCAGAAGAGCAACTGAGGAGACTGGTGATAGAGTTTGGAAGAGTGTGTGAGAGGAGGAAACTGAACGTAGCTAAGAATAAGGGGATGAGATGTTCAAGAGATGGAATGGCTGGTAGGATGAATGTGAATATAAATGGTGAGATGTTAGAGGAGGTGAGTGTTTTCAAGTATCTGGGATCACGTGACAGTGGATTGGCTGAGGAAGTGGGATATAGAGTGAGGAAGGGAAGTAAGATACTTGGAGTTGTGAAAGGTATCAAAGTTGTGAGAGATAAAAGGTTGAGTATGAAAGTGAAAAGAGGTGTGTATGAGGGCATGATTGTGCCGACAATGTTATAAGGTGCAGAGATGTGGGAGCTGAGAGAGGCGGAAAGAAGGTGACTAGATGTGTTTGAGATGAGATGTTTGAGAGCTATGGTTGGTGTGACACAGATGTACAGGATGAGGAAGAAGGAGGTGTGAAGGCAAGCAGGGATGAGAGAAAATCTAACAACCAAAATGGATAGACAAATGTTGAAGTGGTTTGGCTACATGGAGAGGATGGATGAGGAGCAGATGGTAAGGAGGGTTATGAAGGCAAAAGTGGTAAACAGCAGAACCAGAGGTAGACCTCAGTTTGTATGGATGGATGAAGTGAGGAAAGCTTTGGTGGTTAGAAGTGTTGGAGTGAGAGAGGCAAGAGAGTTTATAAATGATAGGAAAGCTTGGAGAGTGATTGTGGATGGATGATTGAATTGATGTTGTATGGAACCCTAACCCCCTACTAAAAGAATGGGGAATAGGCCTGGGTATATATAAAAAAATTATTTCAGTCATTTGACTGCAGCCATGCTGGAGCACCACCTTAAAGCCTCCTAGTTGAAGAAATCAACCCCAAGACTTATTCTTTGTAAGTCTAGTACTTATTCTATCGGTATCTTTTGCCAAACCACTAAGTTACAATTATGTAAACACACCAACATCAGTTGTCAACTGATGGTGGGGGCACAAACACAGACAAAGACACACACACACAACCATATACATATACAACAGGCTTCTTTCAGTTTCCGTCTACCAAATCATCCACTCACAATGATAATCAATGAAATTCCAAGACATATTTCAGTATTATTAGACCTCATAAGGGAAGAATAGTTTAACCATGACTATTAGATTTACTAGAGAGAGAGAATATACAAGATATTTCTGAAAGAATATAAAGTATGCTGTAGTTTATGCGATTAAACTTGCCATAAAAGAAACTACTGAAGAAAACCGAAATGCAAAAAAATAAAAAGCTCCAAGAATGTAAATTTTGTCAATAGAACATATAACAGTCTTTATTTTCCATGGTTTCTAAAAATAAAAAGTTGATCAAAATTATTAAACAATTTTTTTCTTCCTAACAGAGAATTAATTAAAACATGCTGCCATTCTTCCTTGAATTAAAAATCTTCTTTTCAATTGTATTCTTCCTCATCTATTATCAAAAGAAAAAAAAAACAGCTAGTATCTATTGTTGTTGCTGTTGTTTTTTTTTATTGTTATTGTTGTTGTTTTGGGAGAAATCATAGCAAGAGATCTATAAAGTTATCTGAGAACAATGAACATACTGTTACACTGTAGAATGGGTACTGATAAGTGAACTTTGTTATATGTCTGGTTGAAATGACTTAGCACTAAACAGCAGGAAGTATAGAGCAGACGAAATCAAGTTTTCAATATGGCTGAGGGAAAATGTTTCAGAGGAATATTCATCATCATCATCATCAGCAGCAGCAGCAGCGTGGCATTTGATGTCAAATTTTCCATGCTTGCATGGGTCAGATAGAATATGTTAAGGCAGATTTTCTAGGGTCGGATGCCCTTCCAGTCATGTAACCCTCACCTGTCTCCAGGCAAAATAATATTTGCCAGATATGGTTTTTACAGAAAATTGCACATGAACAACACTGCTTGTATGACACTGATGCTCATTTACAACCATCACAGGACAAGGGTAGGCACAAAGTCACTCACACACATACAGCACAAGCTTCTCAACCACATTAGCATTGCTTTTTCTCCTATAAATGACTAAATGACTAACAAAATAAAAAAAAAAAAGCTTATGGTAAAATGAATTTATTTAATGGCTATGATTCTTTGCAAACCTCCAAAATTTTTTGGGGGGAAGGGAGAAAGCTGCAAGCATTCAGACCTTACCAGACAGAAAATCTGACTTGAATACTTGCAAAAGAGTGAAGTCCAGTAAAATCACTTGGAAGCCAAGTGATGGCATTAAGCCAAGTGACGGACTAAGTCTTCTCTCAACAAACAGAAACAGTCCCTCTGATACGCTTTCACACAATTTCCATAAGTCACATTTCACTTAGAAGGCTTTGGGCCAAGCAAGATGCCTAAGTGCAGCACAGCACAATTGATTCCAAAACTATGTGATCATGAAGTGAACTTCCTGTACACACAGCCATTATCAATATTTTAATATCTTCTATCTAAAGATGACATTCATTGAACAGGTTAATTAAAATAACATGTTTGACTCCTTAGCACAGGGGTTTTCAAACTGTGGTCCGTGGACCACAAGGGGTCCGCAAGGACAAGACAGGGGGTCCGTGGACAGCAAATACTTTTTATGGGCAATTTGATTTTATATATGTTTTTTAATCGAAATCTTTTAATTGACAGCAAACTTATTTGTTAAATACTGTTAAATAAATGAATGTAAAAATGTATGTTATTTTAAGCAAATATTTATGTATAAATTTCATAAGCGTTTATAAGGGGGTCCCTAAGGTAAAGCCTGAAATATAAAGGGGTCCACAAGTCAAAAAGTTTGAAAACCCCTGCCTTAGCATTCAGATAACTCAGTCAAATATAATACTTACTTATTCACATTGTTTTGAATTAATCATCCCTTATCTCACAGCTCTGAGATTTTGATGATGTGATTGTTTAGCTTTTAGAATGACATTACAGGCTAGGTCTGAAAGGTTGGATCTGGCTGGTCTAAACATAAAACGTGTAGAATATTTTGGCCGGATATGGTTTAAATGCTAAAGAGTTAAAGTTATTTTGATTAAAACCTTCCAACATTTATACTAATTTGCGTGTGAAACACCAATTTAATTATGACAAAATTATTTTACTGAATTTTTCATCATTTTCAAAATTAACGAAGACAAATGCAGTCTTTCAATAGAAAAAATGATAACAAAAGTCAACTGAATAGAAATAGTCAAACATTTCTGTTTCTGAGTGGAAGTGAAAGTAATTAGTGCAAGAATTGGAAGAGAAAATGGTAACGTAGTCACTAAATGTGAACAAGATGAAAGAAATTCAGAAACGTTAAGTGGATAGACAACATAAGGATATGTCTTTGTAAGAAAACCATATTATGGTAAAGTGAGATGGATTGTTGCTTTAAGCCATCACTAACTCATATTTTATTCAGATATACCAGATCAGGGTTTCCTAATCAGTGGGGTGAGATAGCATTCCAGGAGGTGCAAGCAGGGCCAGATTTATAGGGGGTCAAAGAGAGCAATTGCTCCAGGCACCTTTATTCTTATTATTACTTTATTATAAATTATTACTTTAAGGGGTGTGAGAACATATTAAAAGTTTTTAGGAGTGTGGGGCATAAAAAAGGTTGGGAACCACTGCACTAGATATACTATTTGACTTGTTTCACTTATGGGGCTGTGACCATGCTGGGATACCACCTTAAAGAATTTACAGGATTAAATCAATCCCAATTCTTGTTTCTATCTAATACTTATTTTGTCAATTGTCTTTTGCCAAACCACTATGTTATGTGGGCATAAACAAACCAACACCAGCTATCATGCAGTGAGAGACAAACATACACTTGTACACACATACCTATATATGATGTATACTTAGGTATGATATATATACAATATATATATATAATCATCACTGTCAACATCATCATCATCATTTAACATCTCTCTCTCCTTCTCTCTTTCACTCTCTCCCTCCCGCCATCTCTCTCTTACTCCCTCTTTCTTTCACTCTCTTACTCCCTCTTTTTCCCCTCTCTCCCTCTCTCTCTCTCATAAATATATATATGTATATATACATTTGCTAGCTAAAAGATGGATGTGAAATAATGACTTTATACATACTTTTTACTCTTTTACTTGTTTCAGTCATTTGACTGCAGCCATGCTGGAGCACCGCCTTTAGTCGAGCAAATTTTGTCAGAGGCCCTTAGCATATTAATGTGGATCCTAAATTTACTATTTTGCTGTGTGGACCTCCCAAAATCTTATAA
>NC_068983.1:28978973-28980533 GCF_001194135.2 Octopus bimaculoides
TTTACTTGTTTCAGTCATTTGACTGCAGCCATGCTGGAGCACCGCCTTTAGTCGAGCAAATCGACCCCAGGAATTATTCTTTGTAAGCCGAGTACTTATTCTATCAGTCTCTTTTGCTGAACCACTAAGTTACGGGGACGTAAACACACCAGCATCGGTTGTCAAGCGATGTTGGGGTGACAAACACAGATACACAAACATATATACACACATACATATATATGTACATATATACGATGGGCTTCTTTCAGTTTCTGTCTACCAAATCCACTAAGAAGGCTTTGGTCAGCCCAAGGCTATAGTAGAAGAGACTTGCCCAAGGTGCCACGCAGTGGGACTGAACCCAGAACTATGTGGTTGGTAAGCAAGCTACTTACCACATGGCCACTCCATATATTTATAATTCTTTTTTTTAAAACAGTGGATCTTGAAGCGCATAAAACTATAAATAATAATATGCAAATATTACATTGCAAAATCCTTTTGGATATGTATATTTATGTGGGTGGATGTATGCTTGTGTTTTCTTGTCTTGATGTCACATAATTATAGTAGATGAATGTCGATATTCTGCGAAAATATGCCTGGCTATGAAGAAATATTAACTAACTTGGAAACAGGTGAGGGTTGGCAACAAGAAAGAACCCCAACCATAGAAAATCTACCTCACTGAACTCTGTCCAACCCATATAAACATGGAAAAGTGGACATTAAAGTGATGATGATGATTCTATTCAGTGATCTAACAACTCTGCCAATTCACAATGAGACTTCCATTATGTTACTTTATGTTAATTTATGAAAAAGTTTGCATATCAAAGTGCAAATGACTTACTTGGCATCAACGGGATTGGCTAATGTTTACAGAACATTTAGGATTTATACAGTTATGGAGAAGCAATGTGAATGCAAGATACATAGTGGATAAATAATGATGAGACCATACCAGAAGATATCTCTTGTGGTATCAGACCATAGAAAGCTTGACAGGAAATTGCTAGATCATATCTGAGAACATTGGATCTCATTGATGAAAAGAGTGTGAGAATGAATGATATTGTAAGATGATGTACTGCACACTCATCTGTCTTATGAGGAGAAAAAAGTAAAAGAAGCAAATATCAACACATGATAATCTCTTAAAATTAGAACAGAAACGGATAATCCGCTTTCATCATTTCAATGTGACAAATATGTATGTGCGCGTGTGTGTATACACACACACATGCATATATATACATATATATATATATCATCATCATCGTTTAACATCCGCTTTCCATGCTAGCATGGGTTGGACGATTTGACTGAGGACTGGTGAAACCGGATGGCAACACCAGGCTCCAATCTAAATTTGGCAGAGTTTCTACAGCTGGATGCCCTTCCTAACGCCAACCACTCATATATATATATTCATATATATACTGAGAGAGAGACATACATATAAATATGCATGTGCATGTGTATATATGTATATATACATACACATGTATACATAGACACACACACACACACACGCACACACACACACACATGATGATGATGATGATAATGTGTGTG
>NC_068983.1:28980543-28982553 GCF_001194135.2 Octopus bimaculoides
ACACACATGATGATGATGGTGATAATGTGTGTGTGTGTGTGTATTATGAGGTGGTATCAAAACGTTCCCGAATTAGTTCTGTAGCATGCCAACAGATGGACTCACTCCTGTGCACATGGCACATAAAAACACCATTTGAGCGTGGCCGTTGCCAGTACTGCCAGACTGGACCTCGTGCTGGTGGCATGTAAAAGCACCCACTACACTCTTAGAGTGGTTGGCGTTAGGAAGGGCATCCAGCTGTAGAAACTCTGCCAAATCAGATTGGAGCCTGGTGCAGCCATCTGGTTCGCTAGTCCTCAGTGAAATCATCCAACCCATGCTAGCATCGAAAGCAGACGTTAAACGCTGATGATGCTGATGAAATATTCAGTTTCGTTGTTTTTAGATTTTCGCCAGTAATTATGATTAATATCATTTTTAGTAGTAATAATAATAATAATAATAATAATTATTATTGTTATTATTATTATTATTATTATTATTATTATTATTATTATTATTATTATATATATATATATATATAAATTTAAATATACAACCGAAAAAGCTACTAATAGTTTCATGCTATTATGATACTTGAATGGACATATTTATAAAATACGCCTTGTATCTTAAAGCAATCTTTCAGGCTCTTATTATACATTATATATATAACACATGCACAGAACCTGTTTTTAAATTGATATTTAACCATACCAAATCAGGCTGGGGTCTGGTGCATCCCCTCAGTTTACCAGCCCTTGTCAAACCATCCAATCCATGCCAGCATGGACAATGGCTATTAAAGGTGATGATGATGATCTCTTACTGGATGGAGTACTTTTTTCCTTAATTCTACCTCTATTGGCTCTTTAAACTCTGTGTGTGTGTATGTGTGTGTGTGTGTCTATATTAGTGTTTATCTCCCATCACTGCTTGACGACCAGAGTTGATGTGTTTGGGGCCACGAAATTTAGTAATTTGGCAAAAGACACTGACAGAATAAGAACCAGGCTGAAAAAAGATAAGTACTCAAAATTGATTCATTTACTCTTTTTTACTCTTTTACTTGTTTCAGTCATTTGACTGCGGCCATGCTGGAGCACCGCCTTTAGCCGAGAAAATCGACCCCAGGACTTATTGTTTGTAAGCCTAGTACTTATTCTATCGGTCTCTTTTTGCTGAACCGCTAAGTTACGGGGATGTAAACACACCAGCATTGGTTGTCAAGCGATGTTGGGGGGACAAACACAGACACACAAACACATATATATATATATATATATATATATATAGATATATATATACATATATACGATGGGCTTCTTTTCATTTTCCATCTACCAAATCCACTCACAAGGCTTTGGTCGGCCCGAGGCTATAGTAGAAGACACTTGCCCAAGGTGCCATGCAGTGGGACTGAACCCAGAACCATGTGGTTGGTAGGCAAGCTACTTACCACACAGCCACGACAAAAATTCTTCAAGGTGGTGCCACAGCATGGCCACAGTCTAATGACTGAATCAACTAAAGGATAAAAGATGTAGAAATATTTTGGATAAAATATCATTAAGATTTTCAATTAATGTTATGAAATCTATATTACATAACTGCATTGGTTTGTTTCTTCCTTTTTGTTAATGCTTCAGCTTGCCAGTTGGAATATATTCCAGTGACGATGATAACATCTTCTGTTATGCCATTCATGTGCATTGGTTAGAATGTTGTAGCACTTAATTCTTACTGAATGAGTGCAACAAAAATCAATCTTTTGTGGTGGTGGTGGTGGTGGTGGTAGTGATGGTGATGGTGGTGCTTGTGGTTGTGGCTACAGTAATGATCGTGGTGATGGCATCAGTGGTGAAGGTGGTAGCAGCAGTAGTAATAGTAGCAGCAGCAGCAGTGGTAGTAGTGGTGGTGGTGGTGGTGGCGGTCGTCGTGATGGTGGTGGTAGTGGCTACAGTAATGATGGTGGTGATGGTATCAGTGGTGAGGGTGGTAGTAGCAGTAGTAATAGTAGTAGTAGCA
>NC_068983.1:28983175-28990959 GCF_001194135.2 Octopus bimaculoides
GAAAGGATAAGAGGCAAAGATGGCCTCAGCAGTCAGATAATAATAATAATAATAATAATAATAATAATAATAATAATAATAATAATAATAATAATAATAATAATAATAGTCAAGATGAAGAGAGTGATTTGATTGTAAGATATAAAAATTCTGGAAGTTACGTCAATCCTTTCTAAAATATAATAATAGCAACAACAACAACAATAATAATAATAATAATAATAATAATAATAATAATATAGAAAGGATTGAAGTAACTCCTCCTGTAGATATAGAGTCAAAATTAAAAGAAGAGTGCCATTTGTTATCTTGGGAACAATATTTCGACATCTCACGTGTCGAAATAATAATAGTAATACTAATAATAATAATAATAAGACGGGGGACGTAAACACACCAGCATTGGTTGTCAAGTGATGCTGGGGGGGACAAACATAAACACATACATACATATATATACATATACATATATACGAAGGGCTTCTTTCAGTTTCTGTTTCCATCTACCAAATCCACTCACAAGGCTTTGGTCAGCCCGAGGCTATAGTAGAAGACACTTGCCCAAGGTGCCACGCAGTGGGAATCAACCTGGAACCATGTGGTTGATAAGCAAGCTACTTACCACACAGCCACTCATGACATTGTAGGGTAGGTGTGAGAGGCCTAATCTGGTCAAATTGAGCTTAAAACAGGTAGAATATTTGGGCCTGATTTGGTCGATCTGAATACTAAAGGGTTAAACCAACCATATCCAGCCCAAATATTTTATCTGTTTAATGTTCAAACCTGCTAGTTGTAGCCTCTCACACCAACCTTGCAATGTCATCGTAAAAGTAAACCATCACATCTTTGAAATCTCAAAGCTAGAAGCTAATGCATGATTAATTCAAAACAACGTGAATAAATAAATATTGAACTCAGAAATAACTGGCAAAACTTCCCTCAAAAGATACTCTAGTATCTTAAAAAATGGAAAGGCATTTTGGATAAGGAAATCCTAGATAAAACCATGTCTGAGCACGAGAAGCAGATGTTCACAGCCAGAATGCTTCTGATCATATGCTGCTGAATCAATACTAAACAACCAGAGCAACAGTAATTAATTATATAGTGCAGCTTTTGTTGTGAGAGAATTAGGTAGACCATCCTTATAGTACATAATCCCAGTGAGATGAATGAATTGGCTAAATATCAATGATGAATTAACAACAGCTGACCATATAATTGACAGGAAAAAGTCAAGACAGGCTGCTATCATGCCAAATGGTAGACAATGCTTATAAATGAACCAATGAGTAGTTGACTATGCTAGAGGTCAGGGTCAGCAATATGTAAACTACGGAGGTGTCCTTAGAGGACCCTTTTCTAAAAATCTTCTGAATTTAATGAATTTGTAGGTCATTGAGAAGTTGATGATATTTAGATTGCTGGTGCCACATAAAAGCATCCAGTACACTCTGTAAAGAGCATCTAGCCATAGAAACCATGCCAAAATAGACAAATGGAGCCCGGGCAGTCCTCAAGCTGGCCAAATCTTGTCAAACTGTCCAACCCATGCCAGCATGGAGAACAGATGTTAAAAGATGATCATGATGATCGGACTAATTTTTTTCATATCTAAGCATTGCCAGTGATGGAAATTGGGGGTGTGATACTCACTTTACTCTCTTTTACTCTTTTATTTGTTTCAGTCATTTGACTGCAGCCATGCTGGAGCACCGCCTTTAGTCAAGCAAATCGACCCCAGGACTTATTCTTTGGAAGCCTAGTACTTATTCTACTGGTCTCTTTTGCCAAACCGCTAAGTTACGGGGACGTAAACACACCAGCATCGGTTGTCAAGCGATGTTGGGGGAACAAACACAGACACACAAACATATACACACACATACATATACATATATATATATATATATATATATATATATATATACGACGGGCTTCTTTCAGTTTCCGTCTACCAAATCCACTCATAAGGCTTTGGTCGGCCCGAGGCTATAGTAGAAGACACTTGCTGAAGGTGCCACGCAGTGGGACTGAACCCAGAACCATGTGGTTGGTAAGCAAGCTACTTACCATACAGCCACATGAGAAATATTTTTATATACAACTCTATCCCATATTACCACCTCTCCTCGCATTTCATGAAACTTTCCTCTCTGTTCTCCCACCCTACCCACTCACCCAGTCAAATCCTCTGTATCACTTTACCTATATTCACCTCACTACCACCGCTGTGCCTTAAGGACATCTACCGACACATATTCACCACCTTCTCTCCCACTACTCTCCATCTCTACCTTTCTCTCTAAGTTTCCATCCTTCTCCCTTCTTCCCCAACCGGGATATTCTTGTATCTCTTCTACAGCAAGACCCCTATCTCAGTCCTTCTTTTATTCTTGGTGCCACACACAAAAAAAAGCACCCAGTGCACTATGTAAAGGGGTTGGTATTAGGAAGGGCATCCAGTCTTAGAAACCATGCAAAAAAAAAGACAACAAAGTTTAGCATGTCCTCTGGCTTGGCAGCTCTTGTCAAACCGTCCAACCCATACCAGCATGGAAAAACAGACTGTAAATGATGATGATGATGATGATGATGGACCATGAGCATACATAAAAATAATCAAACGAGGGCCTTTGTAAAAAAGAATTGTTGATGAGTGTCCTACACTGTATTCAAAGAAATGATGTTCACCCAATTGGCTGATAGCTGGTTTAACTGTCAATAAAGGAGCTTCTATGCCTAGGGTTGACAATAAGTGGGCTACTAAGATGCTTGCCTCAGGCATTTTTTGAAAACTTTTTTTCAAATTTAATGTATTTGTGGCCACTGAGCAGTCAATAGCTTCTAAATAAGCTTTTGTATTACAATTTTTTCTCTTTCACTAAGCATTAACAGTGAAGAAAATGCAGGGGCAGGGACATACAAGGATATTTTTGTAAGCAAGATATGTTACAATATATATATAGGTGCAGGAGTGGCTGTGTGGTAAGTAGCTTGCTTACCAACCACATGGTTCTGGGTTCAGTCCCACTGCGTGGTATCTTGGGCAAGTGTTTTCTACTATAACCTCGGCAGACCAAAGCCTTGTGAGTGGATTTGGTTGACGGAAACTGAAAGAAGCCTGTCATATATATGTGTATATATATATATATATATATGTGTGTGTGCGTGTGTTTGTGTGTCTGTCCCCCTAGCATTGCTTGACAACCGATGCTGGTGTGTTTATGTCCCCGTAACTTAGTGGTTCGGCAAAAGAGACCGATAGAATAAGTAGTAGGCTTACAAACAATAAGGCCCGGAGTCGATTTGCTCGACTAAAGGCGGTGCTCCAGCATGGCCACAGTCAAATGACTGAAACAAGTAAAAGAGTAAAAGAGTAAAGAGTATATACATGAGAGCCATAGACAAATATAAAGAAAATCAAAAGTAGGCCGTTACAAACAGAAGTTGTAGGGGCTTTAGATAGGCATTCGACCTGTTAGATATAGCAGCAAAATCTCCCTCAAATCACCCCCTACTACTGTTTTATGAATAACACCAAAGCGTGAAATACCCGCCCGATCAGAGTCAGTTCTCCAGGGTTAAGTGGCAATGACAAGCATCAATTTCTACATATATTTCCTCCCGTTAGATATTTGAAAATAATACATAATTATTTTTAAATGAAAAAACAAACTGGCTTTTTTTTCTTTTTTTCTTTTTCTAAAAGTAATTTTTAAAAAGAAAGCTTAAAACAAAGTTATAGATTTAATTATTTTTATGTTAAGTCTGTCAGTCTGTCCTCCTGTCTGTCTTGCTTGCTATTATTCTTTCTACTCTCACCCCCACCTCTCACTAATCTATCTATCTGCTTATCTCCCTCCCTCTGATACACACATATGCATTTCTCAATGAAAAGAATTAAATATTCTATATTTAATGCAGTATTGGCAGATTGAACAGAATTTTTAATTTCCTTCTATCTTGTTCGTATATATCTTTATGGAGATAAATACCGATTTTTTTTTTTCATTTTTATTTTCTGTTGTTTTTTTTTTGTTTTGTTTTTTGTTTTTGTTTTTTAAGAAACCATTATTCCAGCTATGCTCAAGATAGCATCTTTACCTTCTGAAATTGTTTTCTTTGGTAGATTCCATTAAAAATCATTATTTTAGATACATTATTAAAAATGATATTCATGCAGTTCTGTAGAAATAATTCCTTTTTAACCAGTAAATGCACATAGATTGACATCAATTTTGTAAATTTTAGAATTCTTTGCAAATAAAACCAAAACAAGTCAGAAATAACAAATAATTATTAAAAAAATGTTCAAATGTTAAAAACATGCAAAATAATGTAATAAAAAATACAAAATGGTAACAAGATTTTTGAAGGCAAACACTAAAAATGCACAATTTTTTTAATTGAAATTTGTTCATATGACTTTTTTGGGGTTTTTTTTTTTTTCCTTTTTCTTTTTTTAGAAATCTGTATTTTATCTTAGCATTGCTGATGCATGGTTAGATACAATTAATTGATAGGAAAATATACCAATTGGATCAGAAGTGTATATAACTGCAACGACTTTTGGTATATTAGTGAAGCAATGTTATTCTAAGTCATTTTCATCATTTGAAGAGAAAGGGAAGTATAGGATTGAAATAAGCAAATATGCCAGCAATTTCAACTAAATACTGTCTTTGAAGGTGGGGGAGGTCTATAAAGGGTCTTTTGAAGAGGTTCTTAATGTTTTTCACTCTACAATGTGAGTTTCCCTCATTGACTCATTTATTTGTATTAAAGAAATATACATTAAACATAGTAGAAAATTATAATAGCAGATGAGTAGAATCAGAGCAGTTCATGGGTGCTGGTGCTACAGAAAAAGTACCCATGATAGAACCATGTAGAAAGCATTTGTGCTGGTTCCACGTAGGAAAATGCATCCATGCTGGTGCCAGGTAAAAAGCACCCATGCTGGTACTATGTATAAAGTAACCATACTGCTGCCACATAAAAAGCACCTAGCACAGTCTGGAAAGTGGTTGACATTAGGAAGGGCCTCCAGCTGTAGAAACCAAGCCAAAACAGACAATCGGAGCCTAGGCAGCTCTGCAGCTGGCCAGTTCCTGTCAAACCATCCAATCCATGTCAACATAGAAAACAGATGTTAAAGTGCTCAATTGATACTTATTTCATCGATCCCAAAAGGATGAAAGGCAAAGTCAACCTTGATAGAATTTGAACCCAGAATGCAAGCAACTGGAAGAAGCTAAGCATTTTATCCTGTGTGCTAATGATTCTGCCAACACAACAACACCTTAAAAATATTTCATGTAGAATGCTTGAAATTTTAGTTAATTAAAATTCTATTTTGATTGAGAAAGAAAAACATTATCCTAATGTTTAATTCTGTTCATGACAGGCAAGAAAGACAATTCTAGAATCTCAATTAACAAAAATAAATTAAAAATAGAAAGTAATGAGGATAGATCTGATCTTAGGTAACACAGTGAAAACTCCACATGTTTTTGAGTCTTATTAGATATTGTCAGTGAAATACAATCTAATTATTACTGCCAGATCTTACAACACAACAGATGTTAAATGATGATAATCTTAGAACACACACACACACACACACACACACACACACACTGAATAGTGTCTTTTGTCTATTGGTTCCAAACTTTTCACTGTAATGGTAATATAAAGAAATCCATTGTATTCTTGCTTAAACCTTTATTGCAAGTCAAAGACTTCACAAATATTCCAAGTTACACAACTGGTTATAGGGTAATACTAAATTTGTTCTCTCAGCTAGTTTCAATAAAATATTAGATATGTCAGGAAATAGAATATATGATATTGCTAGGAAAGGAAATGTGTGATACTGTCACATTTTACCCCTTTACATATTACACAAATTAAAAAAAAAAGGTATGAAGGTATGAGAAGATAAATTGAAACATTAAGCCAAATACTCCAGATCTACTCAGTTTCAAAGAAGTCATCTCCACACAATTTCTTTTAGGCTTACAAAACTAAATTCATGCTAATGTTTTGCAGATTCAGAGCTTATTAAAGTCATTTAGATTAAAAGAGATACAAGAGAATAAAATAAACAGTAGCCTAATCAAAGATATATAATACAAGATATGGTTGTAATACAACTATTAATATAATTACTAATAAAGATTTTAAAAAAACTTGAAAATGTTTATGTTTTAATTGCCAGATTAAATACATGAACTCAGATCACAATCTTTGTCAACACAATAAGTTTTTTTTTCATCTTCATTAAATCTCAAACTACTGTAAAAGATATTTAAATTTTATACTTATTTTATCAAAGTGGTTAATTTTGTAACGATCAATTTCTCTATAATGAGATAATGCTTTTAATTTTTTGATTAGAACCTGATCAAGTAGTTGATTGAACATGTCAAGCTTTATGAATTTGTAATTGTTTTACAATTCCAAGGGAAGATAGGTTTATATTGGTTTAGATTTTACTTCTTGGATAAATCATTATGCTATTGAGACCAAAACGAGCTAAAGCTTATATTCTTAAATCAATGAAAAATAATACATAGAAACATGATCAATGCATTGCTGCTATTTTATTGATAACATTTTGTGATGATATTCAAGAAATAGTAAACAGCTTAATAAAAACAAGAATAAAAATTAACTGGCATTGGTAGCAAGATATGTTTGTGAGTGTGAAGATTCTTTGAGAGGAATCAATTCAGTTTATACTACTCGGCAAGTGATTAATTAAGAATAAAAACACCCATTATTATCACAAGGATATCTTTACAGACATCGAAATAATAATAGCTCAATCCATTAAAATGTAGAGGGGGGATCTGTTTCAGATATTTGTTAGCCATTATACTGGTCAATCAATATTTCCTCTCAATTCATTTGACCAGAAACTCTTAAGAACAATAACATGCTTTAATCCATAAATTCCATTTTATTGGTTGTGATAAAAAAAAAAATTAATAAAAAAAGTATTTTTAAAACTTTAATCAAGCAAATCAATAGTTGCTTCAATATGATCTATTCATTCTTTATTGATTGACAAGGCTTTTGACAAGTCTGAATATTTTAAATATGGAGATGCCACATGAGAGGACAACGGTATGCTGACTTACTCAAACTATCCAATGCTTACTAATGATGTTCCATTGATAGAGTCACAAAGACATATCAAAATACCTGCAAGCAAATTCTAACAATTCAATTATGTATAAGAATTTTTTTTTCTTTTATCCTTTTATTTATTTTTCCAAGAGTATTCAATTTAGTTTATTTAGAATTCCTTAAAGAGTTGTCAAAGAAAACATCAATGGAAAGATACAAACCAGATACAGAAGATGTAGTTAAATGAGACTTAATTGAAAATTATAGTAAAGAATGGATCAATTCAGGTGAGAACAAAGAAAACAAAAACAAAAAAAGAAACAAACAAACAAACAAATAGAAAACTGTGGCAAATTTGTATTTCCTCACCATTAGCTACGACAGACCTGTTCCATTCCAAAACTACACAGAGGTCATTTCAAGACAATTTCTTTAAGTATACAAAGCTAAATTCATGCTAATATTATGGAGATTCCTAGCCAATCTTATTATTCTTACTAAACATGGTTCTATTTGATTGATCTCATTGATCTTATTTGCCAATGCTTCAGGACAATTACAGGTAAAAATTTATTATGACTAGCTTCATGTGTCTATCTACACACTATATATATATATATATATATATATATATATATATATAT
>NC_068983.1:28991839-29001476 GCF_001194135.2 Octopus bimaculoides
CACACACACACACACACACACACATATATATATATATATATATATATATATATACATATATATACAAACATATATATACATATATATGTACATATATATACACATATACATATACACACACATATATACATATACACATACATACACAACAACACACACACACATACACACACGCATACAAGCAAACAAGTGTGTTGGTACACATGCACATATATTCTCCAGTCATCTACATATGTCCTATTTTTACACTCAGAAAAACAGCATACACAGATTCAAATATATTACAAAATTTATATGTCAAGACTTTCATTGCATGTAGTCACATTTAGAATGCCTCAAAGCTTATAGGCACTGCCCTAAATGTACAATTAAAAAAACTATCCTAATCATAGTTATAGAAACAATGCTAATTAAAGGAACTGTCCTAATTATAGTTATAGAAACACTGTTAATTATAAAAACTGTCCTAATCATAGAATTATAGAACTTTCCTAATTATTGAATTATAAAAGCTCCCATTTTAGAATTCAAGAAAATGTTCTAACTATAAAAACAGCCCTAGTTATAGAATTATAGAAATTGTTCTAATTATAGATGTATAGAAATTGCCTTAATTACAGATAGAATGCTTGAAAGCTTATAGAAACTCTTCTAATTATAGAATTGGTAAAACTGTCCTAATCATAGTTATTGAAACAGTGTTAATTAAAGGAATTGTCTCAGCTATAGTTATAGAAATATTACTACTTACAGAAACTATTCTAATCATAGTTATAAAACTTAATCACTGAATTATGAAAGCTCCAATTTTAGAATTCGAGAAAATGTCCAAACTGTAAAAATGGTTGTAACTATACAATTATAGAAATTGTTCTAATTATAGGGGTATACAAATTGCCTTAATTACAGATACTGTCCTAATTTTAGAAGTACAGAAACAATCCATCCATCTGTCTTCTCCACCCACTAGTCCTGAAGGGGTTGTGGGGTAAAATCCTCAGGCTTCTTCTCTAAAGAATTCTATCAGAAGCAACACTCATTAAACTTTCCAACTGGATTCCCAAGCATGACTAACTGAGACTATGGATATTTTCCAACCATTTTGTTCTTTGGCAACTCTTAGGTCTCCTACTGGTTGGCTCAACTTAAAGAATTTGTCTTGTGATTCTTTCCTGCAACATTATAATCACATTTCCATTGTGCTGGAACTGTAACCCTCCAATGCAGAGAAGCAGCAGCTCAACCTGGAGAGATTCTCTGATCTCCAAGCTACATACCTTGTCAAGTAACATTGCTCCAGAGATCCTTAAGAGGAACCCCATTTCAGCCCCTTGTTTCCGTGATTGTAGTTGGTCGACTTCCCCTTTCATCCTTTCAGGGTCAATAAAATAAGTATCAGTTGAGTACTGGGGTCGATGTAATCGACTATCTCCCTCCCCCAAATTTCAGGCCTTGTGCCTATAGTAGAAATGGATCATTTGACATTCGTGACAATAAAGTGGGGTGGATAGGTACAAAAACTGAACTGAAGATAGTGAATCCGGCATTTTTGTCAACCTCTCCTCTTCTGAGGATTGAATGCTGGGGTCTTATGCTCCAGCATGGCCACAGTCAAAAGACTGAAACAAGTAAAAGAGTAAAGAGTAAAAAGTATATATATAATTATATTTCAGCCATAAGTTGATGCCACCCCACTGTCTAGGTGAGCAGAACATTGGTTGCTTTTTCGGTTGAGGTGTGCTCCTGTAACCTTGTATCCATCTACCAAATCAGCTCACAAGGCTTTGGTTATCCCAAAGCTAAAGTAGGAGAAACTTGCCCACAGTAACATACAGTGGAACTGAACTTGAAACTAAGTGGTTAGGAAGCAAGCTTTTTACCACACAGCCATGCCTGCACCTATGGTAAACAAACCTTCCATAAATGAAAATTGATAAAACAAGTGCCAGACCGATATAAATAAATGTGGTCAATATAATCTAATTGTCTATAATCCTTAAAGACACTGCTCTAGTATGACCATGACCCAATGACAGAAAATCAGTAAAAGAACTGAAGAATATCTATAGTTTATAAATATAAATACAAATACACAAATTAGCTCATATGCACATGTTAATGTCTCCGAGGTAATATATAATAATAGATACAATTAATTTGTTCCATGATAGAAAGCAAAAAAAACAAACATTATTCAGTTCCAATACAAAAAAAAATATATTTATATGATATTTAGATGAGGGGAACATAAAAAGTATGTATTACAAAATATTTTAAATAAAAGACACGCAAGTCTTGTTTTAGTTCTTCCAAATATCGACAGTCAACATGCAATAGGAACCTCAATGCAAATAATGAAGATGATATAGTTTGTTCTAATGCAAATACTGCTAGTGAAAGGTCATAGCAAGCAGCATCATATATCATCGCCATTACGATGTAATCAATGAATGCCTTGCGATTACATTAGACTTTCTTTTTTCTTTTTATATTATTTTCTTTGCTGTTTTCAGCTTGGTATTTTTTTTATTCATTTACATATGTATTGTGCTGCCTTGTGGTATATGTATGAAATATAATGCATTCTTCAATTAATTTCTGTTACAACACTGTTTTCAGGGAATTATTATTATTATTATTATTGTTGTTGTTGTTGTTGTTGTTATTATTGTCGTGTTTGAAATATTAATTAAGTAGCATGCGTTCCTAGAGTTTAATTCTTTAAGCATTCACGCATTTAGCCAAAAACATAAAAATAAGTATCAAAAGCAGAAAACAATAAAAAAAAAAAGAAATCCTTTCAGGGGGTTTCACTTTCAAAGTTATGACTAATTCTTCTATCAAATTATTTATACAAATTCAAACATCAAAATAAATATAAAATTATCTACATTCAATGCTTGTCTTCTCATGTTTGAATTTACATGCACAAACACGCACACTCATACACACATACATACATACACATACATATAGTTTTAAGTATATGTGATTTTGTTTTATGATGCAGTGAGTGTTGTTGTACATCTATAGATAGATTTTATACTATTTGTATGTACTTCAGGACAAGTTATTTGAATTTGCTTACTGAGATATGTGGTGCATTGCTGTACTGAAAAAGACCTGCACACCACAACAGAATTGACATCACATAAAAAGCATTAGTGTGGGTGCTGATGCCACATAAAAAGCACTCGTGATGCTGCCATGTAAAAAGCATTGATGACGGTGAGACCTAGAACACTATGTAAAGTGGTTAGCATTAGAAAGGGCATCCAGCCATAGAAACCAAACCAAAGCAGGCTATATATATTTATACATATATATATGATAGATCACTGACCACTACACATATATTTTTTTTTCTCCTTGTTTCTCTCCTTGTTTCTTACTCTTGAAGAGCGTAGGCTCGAAACGTTAAAGACATTCTCTGTTCCTGAGCGTTATACTAATACATCCATTTGTTGTTTACACTACCTGTCTTCGTCTGTTGTTTTTTCATGAATGCTCCCATATATATGTAGTAGGTTGAAAAGGAACACACGAGTTGATATATATGGAAAATAAAGTCAAAGTAGAAAATGCTAAAATAATTTTATAAAAAACCTTTCAGTACAGGTTTCAGTCATTGAGACTTTTTCAACTGTAAATATGGAAAACAATTAAATTTTGGAAAAATTAAAAGTGGCCTCACACTCAACACAGAAGCCTACATCAAGTGCCTGGAAGAGATAGTGCTGCCCCGGCTCAAGAGGGTGGCTGCTGAGAGACTCTATGTCTGGCAACAGGGTTCTGCACCATGCCACACAAGCAGGAGAACCCAGTCATGGTTGTCAGACAATTTCTGTGATCACACCACCCCTAACATCTGGCCACTGAACTCCCCAGACTACAACTCCCCTGATTATTATGTGTGGAGAATAGTTGAGTGAGAAACCAACAAAACTCCTTGTAACACCAAAGATGAACTGAAGGCAAGGATTATGGCAGCATTCATCAGCTTAAACAAGGAGACAGTCCAGAAGAGTTGCAGGAGGTTCTGATGTCATCTGGAGGCCGTGGTTGAAGCCCATGGCGATTTTATTCAATAAATTAACTCTTTAGTACTTCAAGATATTTTTATGTAATTTTGGTAAACATACCTGTTAAAATGAGATGTTAGTGTTATTTTTATTTTTGTGTAATTTAGATGACTATTTATTCACCACACCCTGTATGTATATATATATATATATATATATATATATATATATATATATATATATGGAAAAAAGACAAAGTAGAAGATGCTAAAATACTTTTATAAAGAACATTACAGAACCAGTTTCGATCCTTGAGATCTTTTCAACAGTAAATATAAATAATAGATCTTTGAAAAATTATTGAAAAATTAAATTTTGGTAAATTTAAAAGAAAAGTCTTTTTAAAGACATATTTGTATAGTATTCAAGTAACAGCGACATTTTTCTTGCTTCTGCCTGTCTCTGTCTCACTATTTAACTCTTGTATGTCTATATATTCATACACATTCAACAAAAGCTGTAGTCATATTTTCAGGAATATTTTGTCATGAGAAAATACTTTAAACACTGAGATGTACAATATCTTATGTTTCAGACCAGAACTAGACACTTACAATGGTTAAAAGATTTCTTTCTTTTTTTTTAAAGATTAGCTAAAGTAAACCTGAGTTATTAACTAATATTCCACACATTCCACACATAAATAAACGTTTCGTTTTATTGACATAAAAATAGATCACTTTAAATACACTTGTTTCAATAAAAGAAAGCGAAAATGATAGTAATTTGCTAAAGTCAGTCGTCCAACTGATATTCATAGCTTTTAGCAAGAGTTGGTTACTGGTGAACACTGTATTGATCAAAAGTAAATTACATCACTCAGCATAAAATGATGCCTTTGGGATTCACTTGGAATTCCGATTTATATGGATAGAATATACCATAGTAAAAATTACTCGTTCTGAGGATAAAAATTACAGTGATATGAAGAATATTGCTTTCTGACTATTAAACCAAAATTATCGTTGGAAATGTTTTCCAATTTTTGGAAAATAAGTCGATAAAACACTGAACCTTATGAAGGAGATGACAGAGTACCAAGAAATGTGGTGTATTGCTGTACTTGAGAAGACCTGACCACCACAGTAGAATTGAGATTCTAATATCAAGGTGCCGTGTAAAAAGAATTGGTGTGGGTGCTGGTGTTACATAAAAAGCACCCAGTAAACTATATGGAGTGGTTGGTATCATGAAAGGCATCCAGCCTAGAGACCAAACCAAGACAGAATATGGCACTTCGTGAGGCCTCTGGCTTTGGCAGTTCCTGTCAAGCTGTCCAACCCATGCCAGTATGGGAAACAGACATTAAAATGATGATGATGATGATGATGACAACGATGACGATGATGACAACGATGACGACACCAACAATGACGATGATGATGATGATGACAATTTGGATGATGATGATGAAAATTGTTGTGAAGTACACGCAGAAGCTGTATTTTCATTTAATGTACTTCTGCAATGTGTTTCATATAATGAAAATTCTATTTGTTACAAAGTGTGTCAGAAAATTTATTCAAGTAGACTTGAAACGTAATTCATTGCACTCACATTCTGACAAAAGGAAACTCCTCAGAGAAGTTAAATAGATTGAGAAGTATTAGTAGAATTCAGTAAGAAATTGAATATATAAGATATATAGTCTGGATTTTCAATTCAATTTAATACACTTTATTTTCATTAGACTTACACAAAAATTTCTATTTACTGGTTATATATTTATGTATTTGATGTATTTATTAAGTTTTATATCAGAATTCTTTATGAAATAACCATTTCTTTATTTGTAATACTACCACTGTTCTTTGTAAATAGACAATTATAGTTTTGTTGAAGATTATGTCTGCTAATTTAGATAAAACTTCAAGGAAAATTAACCTAATTTTTTTCCCCTAATTCTAAAACTCCCTTTGGTCATGAATGACCATAGGATTGCACCTGGAGAGTTTCCTCAGAGGCACAAATCCAGGCAAGGTTGTTTATGGAAGGCCAGCAGTTGCCCATGCATACCAGCCTCCCCTCTCCATACCACTGATGTTATCCAAGGGAAAGGCAAAGGCCAATACAGCTTGGCACCAGTGACATTGCAACTCATTTCTACAGCTGAGTGAACTGAAGCAAAGATAGTAGGGAGTGATTTGATGGAGATACAATTTGGTTACTATTTCATGGAGATGTTTGAAAGGAAAGGAACTCAGCCATTTTGCTTTTGTAAGGCCCAACACTCAAAAGGAACTCAGCCATTTTGCCTCTGTGAGGCAAATTTTAATAATGAAGTCAAACCAAATAACTATTTACTTTGATCTCATCCAGTTCTATATTTAAGAGATGAGGAATTATGTACATTATTTACATTTGATGAATATTTGTCCTCATCTTGTTTGTTGTTAACACAACATTTTGGCTGATATACTCTCTAGCCTTCATCAGGTTTCTTGGGGAAATTTCCAACCTGGGTTCTCACTCCTAAGGTATTTTTTGATGTTGTTGTTGTTGTTGTTGTTGGTATTATTATTATTATTATTATTATTATTATTATTATTATTATTCAGGTCGCTGCCTGGAATTGAACTTGGAATCTTGGGGTTAGTAGCCCACACTCTTAACGACTATGCCATATGCCTACGGGTGACCTGAATAATAATAATAATAATAATAATAACAACATCAAAAAATACCTTAGGAATGAGAACCCAGGTTGGAAATTTCCCCAAGACACCTGATGAAGGCTGGAGAGTATATCATTGTGTTAACAACAAACAAGATGGGGACAAATATCCATCAAATGTAAACAATGTAAATAATGTTTGATTTCATTATAAGGTAAAAAGCTTTGTGAGATGAGGTTCAAGCAACTGAGATTTAAGTGTTAAGAAAACAAAGAACAGAGAGTTGTGGCAGGACATGATCACCTAAATAAGAAGAAAGAAGGTGTTGTGTTTGAGAGATCGTCTCAAACACAACACATTACCAAAAGTATTGGTTACTTGTCATTGCCTCCATGAGGCCCAAAGTTTGAAGGGGGATTTTTATGTGCCACCAGCATAAGTGCCAGTTATGCAACACTGGCATTGACCATGATTGCAATTTCACTTGACCTGACAGGTTGGGCATCAGGTGAATTGCTAGGGAAGTAAACAGTTAAATCAGACCTGCTCTTGCCCAAGTTGTTGGCACTTCCCCTGTATATGATCTTCAAAGGTACCAACATATTTATCTTCCAAAAATGAAAAAACAATATTAAAAAGGGATTTTTTACTGCAACAGCTCTAAGAAATGTTTATATGACATCTAATCAAAAGCCAGGGTGTGTGTTTGTTATGTTTTGTTTTGTCTTTTTTCCACACACAGTTCACCCACTTGTAGAATGTATTCTGTCTTAGAATGTATTCTGTCTTAGAATGTATTCTGTCTTAGAATGTATTCTGTCTTAGAATGTATTCTGTCTTAGAATGTATTCTGTCTTAGAATGTATTCTGTCTTAGAATGTATTCTGTCTTAGAATGTATATTCAGTTACAGCTGATTTATAGATAATCCATATGATTTTCTCTATATTTTAACTATGGAGTAGTAGAAGCCATTATTCATTGATTTTTAAATGTGCTGCATACAGTGAAGCTATATATATATATATATATATATATTTAGTCCCTATCCCCTGCTCTAGATGGGATGTGTAGCTGTGTGCACAATTGTTATCTGAAGAATATAAGGAAGCACAAATATAGTTATGTGGTTAAGAAGTTTACTTTACAAAGCACATGGTTTTGGGTTCAGTCCCACAGCATAGTCCCTTGGGCGAGTGTCCTGTACTGTGGCTCACTGAGAAGACTATTGCCTTGTGAGTGAATCTCATAGACAGAAACTGTGCAGAAGGTGTTGTGTACATATACATATACATACATATATGCATGCATGTATATATACATACATGCACATATGCATGCATGGTTACCTACATAAATACATGCATGTATATATGTGTGTAAGTAAGTATGTATGTATGTATGTATGTATGTATATATGTATGTATGTGTGTATGTATGTATGCATGTATGTATGTATGCATGTATATATGTATGAGTATGTATGTATATTTAGATATGTTTAAAATCAATTTATAAAAAATTAAAATTAAATTGAGCCTTTACTTTATATTATACTCATTTATTGTGCTTTTAATTATTAATTTTTCTATATGTGATAGTGGATTTTCATCGATGAGTTCTTGAAAATTGGCTATTTTCCCTAAAACTATATATATATATATATATAAATTCAAATTACGACAAACGTAAATAAACGAAGTTTGCTTTTAGAAGTGAGCCACCTACACTTTTCTCTGCAAAATAGGGGTAGCTTATCCTGTTCAGACTATATTATTAGCATTATTCTGCGATTGAGAATATATATGACTAGCTGATGTACCTGGTAATTCCTGGGGAAGCAGGGCTTATCCCTCATAATTGTTTCGCTACTCTAATAACAACAATACAAAGAATGTAGCTCTTGAAACGGTTTTTGTGCATTTACAGAGAATACCAAACTGTCTTACACAGGATCTAATTTTTAGGAATTCCCAATAAATTATGAATATCCAAATTGTGAAGTCAGTAATGTAAGAACATGAAATTAGTTACCTGATAGTAAGAATTCAAATAAAGTAGCCCCAAAAAGGGCTTTAATGCATTCCAAGAGTATATAGAACTTAGGAGGAAATACCAATAAGGTATGTATACTTAAATCGTAAAGCATGTTACATAATAATTGGCTAATCAGATATGAAATGATAACAATTCAAAGTAAATAACTCTGAAAAGGGCTGTTGTGTGTTCCCAGAGAATATTACTCTCAGCGGTACCAATGTTGGTATATTCATGAATAAGTCACTAACCGAAATAAGTGGATCTATTGTTTAGGAAAATACTATTTACTTGCTTAAGGGTTGTACGGGATAAATTGTGAAAATAACCCTGTTGTTGTTGTTGGCACTCCGTCGCTTAACGTGCAAGTGGCTGAGCACTCCACAGACACGTGTACCCTTAACGTAGTTCTCGGGGATATTCAGCGTGACACAAAGTGACAAGGCTGGCCCTTTGAATTACAGGCACAACAGAAACAGGAAGTAAGAGTGAGAGAAAGTTGTGGTGAAAGAGTACAGCAGGGTTCGCCACCAAATGAACTATATTAGATATATATAAGGATCCCTTCCAGGGCCCTATTATCGATTTTTTAAAAACAATCTGAGTATGCCATAAGGTTTTTAGACAGGAGTTCTACTCACATGTCAAGTTTCATCAAAATCGATAAGAGGAGTTAGCTAACAACTCCACAAACACACCCACAGACAGAATTTCCCACATATGTAGTAGATATAGATATGTGTGTGTGTGTGTGTGTGTGTGTGTGTGTGTGTGTGTGTGTGTGTGCGTGTATATATATATATATATATAAAATATATAGTTTTAGGGAAAATAACCATTTTTCAAGAACTCTATATGTGATAGTGGATTTTCATCGATGAGTTCTTGAAAATTGGTTATTTTC
>NC_068983.1:29002106-29012489 GCF_001194135.2 Octopus bimaculoides
ATATATATATATATATATATATATATATATATATATATATATATATATACATATATATATTGAAATATGCAGATTTATCATGTTATTGTTGCTGTTGCTGCCCAGCCCCAGGTCACCCATGGTTAAGCAGAGATCTGTAATCAAAGACATTCCAGTAGTAGCCACCCTATCAATTTTCGTAAATTATACAGCATCCAGAATTATATTATCTAATGTATACTTTTATATGATTGTAGGGTACGATTTAGGGTGGGTGTCTAGTTGCTAGTTTTAGCCAACTTTAATACAATGTATAAACTCCCCCAATGGCTTTATGACCCATCCATGCTGACATTTTTACTATGGTCAGCATTAGACACCTTATCCTTCTGTGTTGTTTAATCCCAATTCAATTCAATTTAAGCAAGAGACGTTCCAACAATGACCATCCCATCTGTTTTTCTTTCCAGCACATAGTATTTAGGATCACATTATCTAATGTCCTCTGTAATGTTCCTTATACCCTTTCTTTTCTAAAGACAGCAGGCTAAGATTTAAAGATTTGGGTGCCATTTCTAGCAGGCCAAGAAACCATGTTAAATGTGTAACCAATACACTGGTAGTTAGAGGGATTAACAATGCTAATTAAATGGATTAATGATACCTATTTGGATGGAATATGAGTCAGAAACAATTTCATGGTTCCAGAAAAATGGCTATATAGATGTAGAGGTAGTTGCGGCTTAGCACAAGGACACAAGTTTGGAAGGAAGTAAGTTAGCTTACCATTATGGAACCCTGTACTTCAATGATACTTATTTTAACAATGCAAGGTTAAGGTGACCCTACAGGATTCAAACTCAGAATTTAAAGTGACATACCTAATACCATAAAGCATTTATTCTGTCGAACACTACTAGTTGTGTCAAACTACTAACTGACTAGCATAAATAAAAATATTAACTAGCTTCAGAGATTTGTCTAAAAACTGGTTGTCAACAATTGACAAATACAAAAGGCAAAGAAAAACATCGAGAATAATATAACTTACAATGAAAAGAAATTTCAAATAATAAAAACCATATTAATCTTCCTTTTGTAAATTTCAAAAAATTTCTTTTCTTAACAGTTGCAATAGTAAATTATATTCTTAATTCCTTCCTGATGAGAAAAATGGTTTTCAAAATTGAGTTTTTGTATTCATAAAAAAAGAAAACCTCTTTGTTTTGTGTTTTTTTATTCATATATATATATACATGTGTGTATGTATTATCTCATTTTCTCCTTATTTATTTTATTTGTTTATTTATTTTACATTTCTTTCATCACTAACAAGATATTTCCATTTAAAGAAATAGTCCATTTTACTTTGAAATCAAAAAAAGATTCTCCAGATTGATTTCCTATAAGACATCAATGATTTATTACAAAAATGCCAACTGCAAGGACAATAAGAGAAAAGAAAAAAAAAAAAGAAAAAGGAAAAAAAAACAAACAAACAAGGAACTAACTTATTTTAGTATAGCTAAGCTGACAAAGCGTTGAATAGTGAATCTGAAATCACAGATGTCAATGCGGCCTGCCTGTTGAAATATGGAAATCAGGAAGAGAATTGTCAATATGAGTTGGCTGGGTGGGCGGGCAGGTTGAGAGATATTAGAAAAAGGTATGGACACACATGTGGCCCGAGATGAAATATTGGATGTAAGAATAGAGATAGGAGCTTGCCAATAAGATAGTGGAAATAAGAGAGTTATTGGAAAGGAAAATAAATCAATAAAAGAACAAAAATGTCAAAGTAACTTTAAAGGAAGAATTAATATAATTGACATTTCTAGGGATAGAATTGCAAAATAAAGTAAGCAGGTTAATTATGTCATGATAATGTTTTTCTTATCTTCTTACTTATTAACTATATCAGAACTAATGAATACAACCATCAGTAATGTAGTAACTGGATTTGGTTACATCAGTGTACTGAGTATTTCTTTGGTAACTACTTTGTGATACATTGGGATCACACCATTTTGAAATAAGCATCTTTGCTTAAATAAATACAGCATAGAGCAATGACAAGAGGCAAAGTAATATCCCATTAACTTGTTCTAGCAGTTTCATCATACTCTTTTACTCTTTTACTTGTTTCAGTCATTTGACTGTGGCCATGCTGGCGCACCGCCTTTTAGTCAAGCACATCGACCCCGAGACTTATTCTTTGGAAGCCTAGTACTTTTTCTATCAGTCTCTTTTTGCTGAACTGCTAAGTTACGAGGATGTAAACACACCAGCATCGGTTGTCAAGCGATGTTGGGGGGACAAACACAGACACACAAAACATATACACACACATACATACATATATATATATATATATATATATATATATATATATATACGATGGGCTTCTTTCAGTTTCCGTCTACCAAATCCACTCACAAGGCTTTGGTCGGCCCGAGGCTATACTAGAAGACACTTGCCCAAGGTGCCCCGCAGTGGGACTGAACCCAGAACCATGTGGTTGGTAAGCAAGCTACTTATCACACAGCCACTCATGCACCATGATAGATAGTTTCAATTTAATTCACATCAAATTTACTGAGAGGAGACTCTTTAGTCTCACTGAGAAGAAGTTAACGTCAACAGAGCTGGTGCCAGGATAAAATGTACTTAGTATATTCTTTAAGATTGGAATTTTGTATCATAGAACCAAAGGCTGTCTCAAGTGGATTGGTAACAAAAGAGTTAATGCATAGTAACCCAAAGGCAGTCATAAAATTATAAAATATTACAAAGTTTCTACTATTTCTATTTTAATTATTGTTCAGATGTTATTAATGTACCATGTGTAGTTTGGTTTTACAGTAGGTACACCACATGCCTGTATGCTGTAAAGCTGTGATTAAAAGGGTTGGTGACAGAAAGGGCACCTGGCTATAGAATATTGCCTAAGAAAAATTATCCAACTTATGATAGCATGGAATACAGATATGATAATGATATAAATTTTTCATGAATTCATATTTTTGATTCTTTACTTGAAAATCAGGTACAAATTAGTGGCAGGAAGGCCATCTGGCTGCAAAGTAAATTCTCAAAAACATGTCTGTCAAACCCTTGCTGACATGGAAAGATAAATGGAAGTAAAAACAAACAATGGTTTAAATAGAAATATAAGCATATTAAAACAATAGATTTTGTATTATAGACCAGAGCCAACTTTAGCCCAATGGTTGTCTTAATAGACCAGAGTCAACTTTAGCCCAATGGTTGTCTTAATAGTAATTTAAACAAAATATACTGGGGCCCCTACAACTACAATTTTCACTAATTAGTATTGAGTCTCAAGACCTCTGGGACCCTCAAGTAACTAGTCTGATTGCTTATGTCTTGATACAGTACTGCTTCAGGCAGGTTGGTATCAAACAGGTTAAATGAGAGAAAAAATATTACTTCCTTCTTTCCGTATCAAATTAGGAACAAGTATTGACATGTTTATTAAGATTTTCCTTCCTACATAAAATTGAATATTTGTGTAAACTTTGATTTATCTAACTAGAATATTGATTCATTTATTTTTCTTAAATCAGTAATATTATTTCATAAAAACCATTTCATTTAACTAAATAAATCAGATAAATTTGTTTTCGTACATGTATGAGTGTGTGAAATGGTGTGCCTGTGTGTGAGTGGTATGTGTTTGTATGTGTGTGTCTGTGCATTTGTATAATATAAGTGAGTTTTATGCACACATGTGCGTACACATACACACATGCACACATATATATAAATATATATTTATGTATATTCAGACTTACTCAGAAATTCATGTAGCACACAACCCTGAGTCAGTTAGTCTAATTTCTGTGTGGCAAAAATATCAAAGCCTCCAAGTAATATAGGAAATATAATCAACCAAAACTAAACATCAACGTGAAAATATTTAAATATTGATTGTATGGTAACATCACAGGAGAAACATATATAGTGATATACCTTGTATGATGTATTTATAACTACATATCAACATGCCAGAATGTGTGTGTTGTGTGCATGTTGCATGCATGCATGTGTGCATGTGTGTGTGTGTGTGTGTGTATGTGTGTGTGTATGTGTGTGTGTGTGTGTGTGCTAAAGTGCTTATATGCAATACACAAACATTTGCATGCATATATGAAATTATATATTCTTCTGCTCTCCTTACAGATATATGCAACACGAATTTTGCACATTCATGATCAAATTTGAAAAGAATAAAAATAATGTAAAAATGATTGAAAAGAAAAAAAAAATGATGTGTTAGTAGAAAAAGATGCAATGAAGGAAAATCCATAAAAAAAAGCAACAACAGCAGTTGGTTTCCAATCTGGTGCACCAAGCCAAAAAGATTAAGTAGAAAATAAAAAGTCAAAATGACAGTAGAAAAATATTGAACAAAAATAGAAGCGTATACAGAAAAGTATATGGGAGTCCTTGAAATACAAACTTATTGAAGATACCAACCATTCTCTCTTGATTTATCTAATATGTTTGACACATATGCTATGTTTTGTTTGTCAGATGGAGCTTATGTGACAACCAATGTTTATGTGATATAGAGGGTGAGAATTTTCGGAGCTAGATTTCTGACTGGAAACTTGACTTAAGATACACAGCTTTGCTACAGGGACGACATTGTGATCTTAAAGCCAGATATATTCTTACACGACTCAATATGTCTGAAAATAGATGCTACTGCCAATAGAGATTCAGCTATGAATGAAAAGGTGATCCAGGTGTAAAATATTCAGAAACTATACAAATATTTTAAATTGTTTGAATAAGCGCAGGCACGGTTGTGTGATAAGAAGCTTGCTTCAAAACTACATGGTTCCAGGCTCAGTCCTACTATATGGCATTTTGGGCAAGTGTCTTCTGCTATAGACTTGTGAGTGGATTTGGCAAATGGAAAGTGAAAGAAGCCCATTTTACATATGTGTGTGTGTTTGTCCCATGCCGCCACTTAACAAACAGTGTTGGTGTGTTTATGTTTGTGACTTAGCAGTTCAGCAAAAGAGAATAATAGAATAAGTCCTAGGGTCGATTCATTTGACTAAAAATTCTTCAAAGTGGTGCCCCAGAATGGATGCAGTCTAATGACTGAAACAAGTAAAAGAATAAAAGAATAATAAAAGCCATTGTTATAGGTACAGGTATGACTCTGTGGTTAATAATAATAACATTGAAAAATACCTTAGGAATGAGAACCCAGGTTCAAAATTTCCCCAAGACACCTGAAGAAAGCTGGAGGGTATATCAGCTGAAATGTTGTGTTAACAACAAACAAGATGAGGACAAATATCCGTCAAATGTAATGTACTACATCAACAGTTTTGACATTTTCAACATGTAATGACCAGTGAAATAAAAACACATGTATTCAATGCTCTAGTGACTGTGCCAATTCACAGCCATTTAAAAACAAAGTCAAAATTAATTGAATACAGTGTATTTCATTAAAACATAAAATCAAAATGAATTGAAACAATATATTATTTATGAGAAAAATGGTAAAAATTAACTAAAACAGTGTATTTCATTAGAAAAATGTCATCAAAGGGTTAAATATGTTTTCATTTAGTCTCGTAATAAATGTTATTGCTAAACATTTTAAATGATGCCTGTACAAAATAATTGCCATTCAGTAACTCAAAAATCTTTAAATATCAAATAACCTATGGTGAGTCTTTAAGTTTGTCAAGAAGAAGAATAAAGTGCAAGTTAGACGCACTGACAATTATTACTTGCATTCTATTATTGCACTATTACAGCAGGAAGTCTATGGCAATAAATGGCGGCTGTACATATTATTCTCAAACAGACATTAACATTAATGGTTTTTCTCTCTCTTTTTTTTTTTTGTTTTGTTTTAAGCTTGTTTTTTCTTTAATACTATGACAACAGGAATGAAATTATTTTAATGGTTAAAATATATATGTTTTACCAGTTTCCTTATCAGAATTTGTAAAAGTACTTTGGCTTCGCTTTTTGATGTTTTTCTTGGTGTTTAGCATTTTCCAGTGGTGATGAGACGGGAAGGATACAGACTAGTAGAGTAGAACTGGCTCAGCTAATTAAGATGCTGCCTGAATTATTGCAGATTTTATACTTTTACATTCACCATGCCTTAGCAACCTCAGCATGATAGACTGATAATAGCTTACAAGCAAAGAATGGTGGTATTTTACACCTGGATCGCCTTTTCATTCATAGCTGCATCTCTATTTTGTCACAGCTACATTAATACACTCTTATTTTCCTATCTCACCAAGTTCTTAGCAGCTTGACTGACAGGTTTGGTTAGATTATCCTATTGAGGTATAATAGACTAAAACATGTCCATAGTTTTCCCTTGCATGAAAAAAGCAAAATCAAACTTCAATTTCTCTACGCATGTAGATAAACTTTAAAATTTTTACCAATATTTTCCACTTTTCTGTTTTGAGCTTTCTAAGGTCCTAACCAGTTCTGTATAAGATTAATTTCCTGCAATCTCCACTTGTGGCAGAATGTGCACAGACATGTGATAGTTGCCTTCATAGTATGAATCTATGTTATTGGACATACCTCATCAGCCATAATCTTTCATGCTGGCTTAAAACATGTTGGAAGAAGGTATTAATTTTGGAGTTTTCCTTCTTCTAGACTAATTGCTGTCACTGCAGTCAAGGAGCTCAGTCTACCCTTAAAAAAATCTATTTAACCCAAAGATGGGATCCTAACAGGTACTACTGTTCTGGGTCAGAATGGACCTTGGAGTAATGGTAATTAAGGGGGTGACTCCACAGGCCCCACAACTCCATAACTCCCGAACTGGGGACTCAACACTGGATGCAATTTAATGTCATAACCAGGACAATTTTGTTATACTGGTAGTGGCGCAAGCACTATGTCGGTTACAATAAAGGTTCCAGTTGATCTAATCAACAGAACAGCCTGCTCATGAAATTAATGTGTAGATGGCTGAGCATTCCACAGACATGCGTACCCTTAACATAGTGTGACAAACCCGGCCCTTTGAAGTAGAGGTACTACTCATTTTTGCCAGCAGAGTGGACTGGAGCAATATGAAATAAAGTGTCTTGCTCAAGGTCACAGCACATTGTCGAGAATTTGTCATGAGTTCAATTAGGGTATTTGGCTCATGAGCCAGTACGTAACTGGTACTTAATTTAAGGATGAAAGGCAAAGTCGACCTTGGTGGAATTTGAACTCAGAACGTAATGGCAGACGAAATACTGCTAAGCATTTCGCCTGGCATGATAACGTTTCTGCCAGATCGCCGTTTCTTTCAGTTTCTATCTACTAAATCCACCAACATTTTAGTCAGCCTAAGGCTATCATAGAAGACACTTGCCCAAGTAGCCATACAGTGGGATTGAGCTTGGAACCATGTGCTTGAGAAGCAAACATCTTATGATACAGCCATACCCATGCCATGTATATTGACATTTGTACATGTCTGTGTTTGTCTCTCATTGCTTGACAGCCAATGCTGGTTTATTTACCTCCCCATAACTTAGCAGCCCAGCAAACAGAGACTGAGAGCATAAATGACTTACTTAGAATAAGTACTAAAAATTATCTGACTGACTAAACACTTCAAAGCAGTGCTCAAGCATGACTCAGTCCAATCACTGAAGTTAGTAAAAGAATAAAAATAAAAAGGCAGAAAATGAATACAAAGTTTTAAATATGAATAGTTCACAATGGGAAATTTTGTATCTCAGAACTAGGGATGGTCTCAGGTAGTTTAAAATCAAAAGTGTTTTAAAAAATTTATAATTCTTTATCTCATGTGCTTATGTATCGGAAATAGTAATATTTAACTGCTTGGCTTTATATGGACTTCCTCTGCATTAGGAAAGGAAGTTGTAATATTCCTATCATTCCCAAAGGCTTTATTTAGCAATATAAAAGAAATAGTTACTAGAAGGATTTTTAAAGAGAGAATGGAAAAAAATAAAATGGAAAAGATAATGAAGGGAGATACAAAGGGGAGGGAACTGCTTTCATCTAAGGATATTGATGAAACAAAACCATTATCTCTCCTTTCATTTGTGAGCAAGATTTTGTCTAACGTTAACTCTTTAAAATATATAAATCTATAACAAATAGGTACATTTCTAACATATAGTGTATGGTTTAGACAGAGGGAGGGAAGGAGAAGGAAGATGATTAATGAAAGAAATAGTGACGAAAACTGAAATAATAAGCATGCATAACGTAAAGCAAAATTTCTCAATTTTTATTGTAAATATTTTCTAAGATGTTACTTGTTATGCCTGGAATGGCCATGTGTTAATGCAACCAACTTGTATTGTAGTTATTTATGAAGTAATCTTTCACAACTATGGCATACTTGTACCTCATTGACCCTACAAAATCTAATAATGTGTCAAAGAGTACTTGAACATGACTTTCATATTTATTCTGAAGCAAGAATAACAATGATATTTGCATTTATTTATTGTTTGTTGATTATTTCTTGCTTGTTATTCTTCGAATGCAGATATAAATTCAAAATAGGTTGTTGTTTTATATTTGTTAGTATTATTATTTTAATTTTTTTTTTTTTTTTTTAAGGAAAGGGAAGAAAATCTACAATACAGTAGTAAACGGGAGAAAGAAAAATGAACAGAAAGAGCGACTGAAGTAGAAGAGAAATAAAGGTAAGGATATAGCATAAAAGATAACTTCAGATTTATTACAGATAAAAATAGAGGGGAAGAAAAAAGAAAGATCAATTTATTGAAAGAGAAGTGTGAAAATGTAAAGAAAAATCAAAGAATAAAGAAATTGAATGAAAATAATAGGAATGATGAAATTAAAAAAAAAAGAATTTTTTTTAAAACAAAGAAGACAACTGCCACTACAAACTATCATTTGAGCCACCGCAATAAGAAAATGGAGTGAAATTGAAAACATGAACCACTCACTAGTAGTATGGATTATGTATAGAGAGAGATAAAATCCTCAAGGGATCACTGAGAAAGGAAAATAGAAAATATCTTAGTTATACAATCAATACCACTTGAAAGATCTCAACCACCACTACCATCAATACTACTACTACCACCACAACCACTACTACCATTACCCCACTGCCACAACCACCACTGCCAACTACATTAACAGTGAAGTCTTTACTAAACACCTCCTTGTATCAGGCAATCTCCTTTTTGCCTTATTACAATATAGCCAGGCCTCCTTCAAGCAAGAATACATGCTTAAGCTAAGATTAACTTCAGTTTTCTTTTGTGAATGTAATCCCTATTGGAAATAGAATTTTTCCAAAACAAACAAGTTGAATTCTGAGAAAAGAATTACGTAAAGGATAGAAAAAAAAAGTTACAAAAAAACTATAATAATAATAATAATAAATAAAACGGAGAACAATTCCTAAGCAATGAAATAGTTTCTCTAATGTTATTATTTTTATTTTATATCAAACAAAATAGAAGAAAGAAGTAGATTTTTTAATAGCATGCTCTGTAGAATAGGAGCATATTTTTAAATGATAAGTGAATATTTATTGTTAATTTATAAAGGTTAGTGGAAATAACTGAAATGAATTAATTATGCATATTTGTGTAAATCTTTTTAGAATCAAGACTTTAGGTCTTGGTTATTCGATTTGAGAATAGGCAATGTAAACTAACCAACGAAAAAAAAAAGCAAAAGAAATTAAGAAAAATATTAAAATGTCAAAGTAATAAAAATTGAATAAGAATTTTTTTTTTTTTTGTTTTTTTGGAATATTCAGAATATTGTCTAGCTGAATATTTTAGTAGAGAAGACTTTTCTCAGTAGAATGTGAGAATGTTTGAAAATAATATTCTTCTTCTCTCTTATCTCAATAAGAAGAGATGGAGTGTGTCACTGACAGAGCTGAAAAAATGCTGTGATTTTTTTATTATCATCATAATCATCTTTCAATCTATCGTCATTTCTTTCACGCTTAAATGGATCAGACGGATCTACAAAGTCATGCAGAGTGTTGTGTCTTTGAGCAAGGCATTTTATTTCCTGTTGCTCCAGTCCACTCATCTGGCAAATACAAGTAGTACCTGGGTTCTCATTTTTAAGGTATTTTTCGAAATTTCCCCAAGACGCCTGATGGAGGTTGGAGGGTATATCAGCCGAAACGTTGTGCTAACAACAAACAAGATGAGAATAAATATCCATCAAATGTAAATAATGTAAAGTAATATGCTTTTTATCAAAACCTTAGTACTGTCACAACTGTCTGATGATTGGTAACACGAAACTCATAGTAACAGATTGTGAAAATTTTTTGAGCTTTAATGAAAGTATGCATATATTATATATATATATATATTTATATATATATATATATATATATAT
>NC_068983.1:29012906-29014276 GCF_001194135.2 Octopus bimaculoides
GTCCCCCCCACATTGCTTGACAACCGATGCTGGTGTGTTTACATCCCTGTAACTTAGTGGTTCGGCAAAAGAGACCGATAGAATAAGTACTAGGCTTACAAAGAATAAGTCGATTTGCTCAACTAAAAGGCGGTACTCCAGCATGGCCACAGTCAAATGACTGAAACAAGTAATAGAGAAAAAATAGTATATATATATATATATAAATACCAGGCTTTAAAAAAAAGGAAGTACTGACCTCACCTGTGCTAGTGCCACATAAAAAGCACTGAGTCCAGTCCACTTTGCAAGGAGGTTGGTGTAAGGAAGGGAATCCAACCACAAAAACCCTGCCAAAACAGACTCAGTAGCTTGGGGTAGTCTTCTACCTGGCTGGTTCCTGTCAACTGTCCTACCCATGCAAGCATGGAAGATGGCTGTTAAACAATGATGATGAGGAGGAGGATGATATATATTTATATATATATATATCCAAGTAAATTAAAAGCAAGCAGTGTAGTATGTCTTATTTGAAAGTGCATTGAAGCTCATAAAAATTCAGTAAGCTGTTATTTATTCCTATATCAACCCTGATCTGGATGACCAATGATAAAATATATTGCAGCTTATTTTTTTCTTTTTAATTGGTAGGAAGATTTGAGCAAGATGTATCTGTTATTTTGAATAGGTCAAATGATGGCAAAGAAACTACCTTGCTAAAACTGTTCTATATTTTTGAGTTGAGGAATTCTGTACATTATTTATATTATTTACATTGGATGGATATGTGTCCTCATTTCGTTTGTTGTTACCACAACGTTTCGACAGCAACGTTTCGGCTGATTTACTCTCCAGCCTTCATCAGGTGTCCTGATAGAATTTTGAATCCAACCCTGGGTTCAGTACCTTGAATAAATAATAATAATAATAATAATAATAATAATAATAATAATAATAATAATAATAATAATATCAGCAAAAAAAAAACTTTAGGAATGAGAACCCAGGGTTAGGTTCAAAATTCCACCAGGACACTTGATGAAGGCTGGAGGGTAAATCAGCCAAAATGTTGTGGTAACAACAAACAAGATGTGGACACATGTCCGTCCAATGTAAATAATGTACCATGTTATAGAAGTCCTGTAATGTGTCCACTCAGCAATCTTTAACTTGTTTTAGTCATCAGACTGTGACCATGCTGAAGCATCACCTTGAAGAATTGTTAGTCAAATGAATCAACCCGGGTACTTACTTTTTGATAAGTTATGGTGACATAAATACAGTAACACTGGTTGTCAAGCAGTGATGGGGAGGACAGACACAGACACAAGGGCACACACACACACACACACACACACACACACACACACACACACACATATATATATATA
>NC_068983.1:29014307-29027027 GCF_001194135.2 Octopus bimaculoides
TACATATATATATACTACAGGCTTCTTTCAGTTTCTATCTACCAAATCTACTCACAAGGCTTTTGTTGAAGACACTTGCCCAATGTGTCACACAGTGGGACTGAACCTGGAACCATGTGGTTGGGAAGCAAGCTTCTTACCACACAGCCATATCTGTGCCTACAATGTTGAAAAAAGTCATCCATGTAAAAAAAAAAAGAACTTACCTTAAATATTCTAAGATATAATAAAAGGAATGAAAAGAAAAGTAAATAAAACATTGAAAATGGGTTTCTGGATAGCAAGTCCATACATCACTGTAGACTCGTGTTGTGTTAAATGTAACATACTCCATTTTATTTACTTCAATTCAGTTAGTTATAGAGAAGAGGAGACAGGTGTTTTGATAGGAAAATTACAAGCAATAAATGTTATGAAATTGCCATCTTAAGACTGTAAAAATTAGATCCAAATAATGTATGTAAACTCCTGCAGATTGTGAAAAGATTAACTTGAATACAAACTGCTGTTATATCTACTGTGTGATTTGAGCTAGCTTAATACTATGTAGCATAACTAGATTTGGCTAATTGATGCTGACTTTCAAATAAAGACAATAATTGTGGAGATGATGCTGATGAAAAATGCCAATAATTGATGGGGTTAATCTGTTTGTTTCTATATATAATATACCAATTAAGAATACTTTTTCTTAAATTACCTTAATTATTATTCTGAAAGTATTTTAAAGTTTTTTTCTTTATTAACTTTCAGTCAGTTGAAGAGTTTAAAGATTCAACTTCCAAGAATTGGATTAGAGTAGACATAGTAACACACACACAGACAACCACACTCACACATACACCACACAAGTATATATTTAACTCACCAACTTATTGCAAGAGCAAGGAAATAATTCACATATTATAGAGAAAATGAACAATTTCAAAAAGCAGAAGACAGATCAGCATGTATTGTTGGTTTACATACTAGGGATATAAAGTTTCTTTAATCAAATCTGTTCAAAAATAAAATGAAACTAAGGTATCCATGGTTTTTAGTACAAAATTCTAATTAAACATCTCCTGTCTTATTTTTCAATTGCTGCTTTATAATTGAAGCTAGAGAACAAAGTCACTGTGATGCTTCAACAGTGATGAGCATATCAACAATATGGGAAAATTTATTTTCTTTGTGATTTTTGTAATTAACATAGAAAATAATTTGATAGAACAGACCGCCTGGAGAGAAAAAAAAACTAATAAATGAGCCCAGGTGGAAATTTGCTCATAAAATGAATGCAAGAATGGGAAAAGATGGATATTATTAAAACAGTTTTTATAATGACAGCATTATCAAATTTATTCAACTGAACCTTTGTAGCACTGATGGAGGAAGTACGGTGATCAAAAGGGGGATTGTGTTGAAAAATAAACCTTATTTGGTCATATTCCATGAGAGTATCTTTGCCAGCCTATGAATTTTCCAACTGGCTCTCATACAAGCATGCAGTCAAGATTTTTAGAGGAGAACATTGGATGTAGAAACTGACCAATGAGAAACTCTAATGTTATTTACCCCAACTGACCAATCAGATAGCAGAAAAACAGTTGCAACTTGCTGAACACTGTTTGAGACATCCAGAGTTGTAAAGTAGCAGGAAAACTCTAAAACAGCCAGCCTTAGCTGACAATTTAACTTTGGTTATAGTCATTGGATCTAATTTTTACAATATTAAGCTCACTGCCACTGCCACAGCAGTAATTTTAACAGAAATAGTGATCAGCCCCAATTGACAATCAGATAACAGAAAAACAGTTGCAGTTCATTCAGCTAAAATTCTTCAAGGTGGTGCCCCAGCATGGCCACAGTCTAATGACTGAAAGAAGTAAAAGATAAAAGACTATATACTGTATGGTATTTTTTCCAGGACTGTAACTATTATTACTACTAGTAGTAGCTGCTGTATAGTAACATTAGCTGAGAACTTAGCTATAAACATAACTAATGCTAATAAGTTCATTTCATTAGTATTGCATTTCCCAAAATGTCATTTCCCCTTCAAACAGTTGTTCATCAATAATATTTTAGAATTTGTGTAACATGTTATTTGCCAACACAAAAATTGCCATCAGAGGTCAATGCCAAAATTGGGTGAGAAAGAGAATTTGTTTTTGTTTATAGAATAATATTGGCTGTCTTTTTTCAAAAAACAAATAAATATAACTAACTTTATTTTCTTTTGGCAGCCGGTCAGGTGTTTCGTTTATGGGGTTAATTGCCATTTACAAGGAATGGTTTAATAAGGAGAAAAAAAAACAAGATGTTCAAAACTTATAGGAAGTGTATTTCTCACCTTCTACATAACAGATGTAGTGGAGGCGCAATGACCCAGTGGTTAGGACAGTGGACTCGCGGCCATAGGATCGCAGTTTCGATTCCCAGATCGGGCGTTGTGAGTGTTTATTGAGTGAAAACACATAAAGCTCCACGAGGCTCTGGCAGGGGATGGTGGCGAACCCTGCTGTACTCTTTCACCACAACTTTCTCTCACTCTTACTTCCTGTTTCTGTTGTGCCTGTAATTCAAAGGGTCAGCCTTGTCACACTGTATCATGCTGAATATCCCCAAGAACTACGTTAAGGGTACACGTGTCTGTGGAGTGCTCAGCCACTTGCACGTTAATTTCACGAGCAGGCTGTTCCATTGATCAGATCAACTGAAACCCTCGACGTCGTAAGCGATGGAGTGTCAACAACAACAACATAACAGATGTGACTGAACTAACAGAGAAACTATTACATGATTGGTTGACTAACAAGAAATAGCAACTAAGTTCTCCTCAACCCATATCCTATGATTTGAAAAAAAAAAAAACAGAAGCCACATTGAATAATGTAGTCTTTCCCCTCTCTTGACTCCAACTAGCATTATCTATTTGGAGTTGAGGGTGGCGAGCTGGCAGAATCGCTGACATGAGAGGAAAATGCTTAGCAACATTTCATCCATCTTCACATCCTGAGTTCAAATTCTGCCAAGGTCAACTTTGCCTTTCATCCTTCCAGGGTTGATTAAATAAGTACCAGTTGAACACTGAGGTTGATGTATTCCCACAAACTTGATGGCCTTCTACTAAAATTTGGAATCTTTATCTATCTAGAGTTGGCCTTTGCTTCAAAAATTTGCCTTGAGCTGGCCAAAGTGCCTTGGACTGGCCAAACTGCCTTAGGCTGACCAAAGTGCCTTGGGTTGACCAAAGTGCCTTGGGCTGGCCAAAGTGCCTTGGGCTGACCAAAGTGCCTTGGACTGGCCAAAGTACCTTGGACTGGCCAAAGTGCCATGGGCTGACCAAAGTGCCTTGGGCTGACCAAAGTGCCTTGGGCTGGCCAAAGTGCCTTGGGCTGACCAAAGTGCCTTGGACTGACCAAAGTGCCTTGGACTGGCCAAAGTGCCTTGGTCTGACCAAAGCTTTATGAGTGAAAGAAGCCTGCCATGTGAGTGTGTGTGTGTGTGTGTGTGGGGGGTATATGAATATGTCATGTGTGTGTCTTTACATCTGTGTTTGTCCTCCAACCACTGCTTGACAACTAATGTTGGTGAGTTTAGGACCCTGTAACTTAATGGTTCAGCAAACGGGGCCAGTAGAATAAGTACCAGGCTTAACAAAGATACAAATACTGGGGTCGATTCATTTGTCTAAAAAAATTCTTCAAGGCAGTGCCCCAGCATGGCCACAGTCTAATAGCTGAAACAAGTAAATGATGAAAGACAGAAAGATAAAAGATAGATCAAATTCAAATTTAGAGAAATCTTCAGTATAACACGTTTGATAAAAAAAAGACAAAAAGCTCTCTCTATTTATATTCACACATAAGTTCAGCCCTAGGCTGGGCTGTTGACAATTATGAACAGTCGTGAACAGCTCAGCCTTGGGCAAACCTCTGAGATTGGAAACTTTTGATATGATAAACATACACACAAACACACACACACACACACACACACACACACACACATGCACATATACAAAGAAGTGATCAATAATAAATGAGCTGAATTTGGTGAATGGAACTGTACAGAAACCCATCATATGTATGACTAAGAAAATTTATTAGGTTTCGTGGTTTGCTTGCAAACCAGACACACAAACACACATACATACATACATTCATACATATATATCCAACTTCAAAACCATTATAGAAATAATGTAAAAAATGTGTAATGCTGGAGAATCAAGTCTTAAGAAGATATGACATGAAGTAAATATGCTGAAATACTGAATATCTGTGTTATGTAATAACAATACATAGAAATAATATCCACCATAAGCTAGCAACTTATTATTTTGAAGTTACAAATCTTAAATTTTAGAGAGCTAAATGTGTTGTTTTATCTATTTCAGAATATTCTTTAACTAACACACGTGTGTTGTAAAAAATGTCAAGTTTTTGGTGTTTTTGACAAATAATGATAATGGTAGTAAATGGCAAATCAAAATAATAGGAGATATTATTGATAAATGTCAGGAATAGAGTAAATATATGTTTATACATAGTACTGAAGCATATGAACAATCAGCTTGCTGTAATGTCCTCTATGAAAAATACTGTCATCCATGTAACCAATATAGATATTTACACACACACGTACATACACATATACACACATGTATACAAACTTGTTACTAATTTAAATATGCTTCAGGCATTTTCAACACATGTAAGAAAGCAACTGACTGTATTTTGTTATGGAGAAAAATCTGTGTGTGTGTGTGTGTGTAATGACACACACACACACACTGTGGCCATGAAGGGGTATCGCCTTGAGGAATATTAGTTGAACGAAATGATCTCAGTAATTATTCTAAAGTTTGAAGCCTCGTACTTGTTCATTCGGTCTCTTTTGCCAAACTGGAAAGTTATGGGGATGTAAACACACCATCACCAGCTGTCAATCGGTGGCTGGGAACAAATACAAAGACATACATACATACATACATACATACATGATGGCCATCCACTTGTGACCAAGGAAGACCATTACCGACCTTCAGGAACATTGTGCGCTCTAGGACTAACTTATATTTTGCATTTGCAGCTCCGTTGGTGGCTAATGAGCCCTGCTCTTGACAAGCATACATGACTGCAAACATTGCAGACCAAGCTTTCCCCATTCATTATACAAGTCATGTGCTTTCGCACAGCTCGCTTAAGTTCTTCATGCTGGATACATACATACATACATATGAAAGGCTTCTTTCAGTTTCCTGTCTACCGAATCCCCTCACAAGGTTTTGGTCAGCCCAGGGTTATAATAGAAGACACAAGATGCCCAAGGTGCCACACTGACTGAACTCAGAACCATGTGGTTGGGAAGCAAACTTCTTACCACAGAGCCTGTATATAACTTTTTAAAGTTACTGCCACAGACTTTCTATAGAATTTAAAGCCAGCACTGGAAGTTACACTGTTTCATATATGAACACCTCTTCGTAAAGAATGTGAATGACGATAAAAACAATAGGTAACGGGTCTATACATATATTTCAGGAATTCTGCTCTTTCTTCAGCACCACATGCAACCCATTAACTATCCATGAACACATTGCTTGAATAGCCACTAAATTTAGTGGTGCAACACATTTGGAAATACCAGTTTTAGATATTAAACATGTAGGAAAAGTGATTAGCACTTGCTGGGTGCTTCACAATTCCATACATGGTTCATGGAAGGAAAAGGCAAGGACAAGATCTCTCTGAATAAATAACAATAATAATTTATCTTGTCTGAATAAACATTCCATCTTTGGTTAGCGGTAGCCGTGAATGCCTAGGTGAAGAAGCAGCAAGGTTGGTAGTTGGACTCAAAGTAATAAGGCATTATTACAGACTCACAGTATCACTCGCCATTAAAGGTCCCATTCTTCACGGAACTGCTCTAAGTTGCGTCCTGCCCGGTCAGAAGCCGTGATCGAAGAGAGTGAATGGTGGTGAACCCTAGCTACTGCTGATGATTTTACATGCACATAAGGGGCTTCCGTCAGGTCTTCGGAAGGCTCTAATCCTTGTGTATGTGTAGATGAGTGTTCCAACATGGCGTCTAGAACCATGCGTCACTACAAACTCATTCCTGGCAATTTGTATGTACTATATATGTATACACCCTTTACTTATTTTTCTCTCTTTGATTGTCTTGTTTGCATAGCATATTCATAATGGATATGTCATAACTTTCAGAGCAAGCTCTAATTTCTATTGAAAATTTGCAGAGATAACTTACAAAAGTGATTGGATTGCACCGCTAACACAGGTAGCATAGGTAGGACACAGCGTTGACTAATAAATATTTAACAAACTTGGTAGTGTGTTATGGTTTCATAACAAAATATGGTGTCCCTACCAGCAATTGATATATATATATATCTGAAAATCTAGAAAATCCAAGCAATAAAATTCAGTGAGGACTATATAAAAACGAAGTCAGGGGACTTGAAAGTTGTCACAATCTAACATCTGACACAAGATCATCTCCTCCAATGTCCCCTCCCCTCTCAAAGGTTCTTTGTCTTGCAAGTTACTTGGTGACCCTGCCAGTGCTGGTGCCACATAAAATGCATTCAGTCCACACTGTAAAGTGTTTGGCTTTTGGAAGGGCATCCAGCTGTAAAAACTGACCTCACCTGTGCTGGTGCACTCAGTCCACTCTGTCGGGTGATGATGAACCAACCGTAAAACTGTGCTGTGCCAAAACAGACACAGAAGTATGGTGCAGTCTTCTGCCTGGTCAGCTCCTGTCAAACCATCCAACCCATGGAAGGCAGAAGTTAAACGATGATGATAATTTAACCATTCGGTTTGCATAGCTGTGTGGTATGGCTGTGTGGTTAAGAAACTCGTTTCCCAAATATATGGTCTCAGGTTCCGGGAGACCATATGGTCCCAAACATATGATCTCCTACTGCTGAGCACTTTGGGCAAGTGTCTTCTACTATTTATTGTCATCCCAGGTTGATCAAAGCCTTGTCGGTGGATTTGGTAGATGGAAACTGAAAGAAGCCCATCGTGTGTAAACATATGCGTACATATGTTGGTGTGTACCCTTGTTTTAATATCATTTGATGATTATAAACAATCACTGCCATACAAGCAATGTTGTTTGCTTCCAGTTTTCCACAGAGAACACACCTAGCAATAGGCAAATATTACCTTATTTAGAAACAGGGGAAGATTGGTGACAGAAAGGGCATCCATCAGTAGAAACACTGCATCTACAAATTCCATTGTAATTTATGCAAGCATAGAAAGTGGATGTCAGGTGATGATGATGACAATTATGATGACAATAATGATGATGACAACGACAAGAAATACCTTGTAGCTAGCATTTCCAGCATGCCTTTAGCCACAATCACTCTAGCAAATTCTCTTCTTAAAACTCAAAACCACGATCTTGTGATCATTGATCTTGTGAAATTGAATCCTAAAAACAATCTCATTTTTACTTCATAATCACTGCAATTACCATCATCAGCATCTATTTTGTTTCCTTTTTCTATGATTGCATCAAGTAGTTTTTAAAATTATATTCCTTTGAGTTTTTTGGGGGTTTTTTTCCTCTCTTGTTTATACATTTATTCATTCATTTTTCTTCTCTGCCAATCCATTCTTTAGTACAGGTCATCTCGCTGCAGATAATTTTTCTTGTCTAGGTTTGCTCTCAAAACAATTTAATAATATTTTTTTTTTTAATAAATGTTTATATGTTTATATAAATAATCTTTTTGAATTATTTCAATCATACAAATTACCTTGTGAAAAAAAAAAATTTGAAAAAAAATGTGAAAAAAAAAATGAAAATATTTGTGTTTTGTTTTTTCAAAAAATCTCTGTAATATTGAAATTGTGTGCATTTTGAAGAATATATTGATTTGGTTCAATGATTATGGTAGATGGCAGACACAGGAATTAAAATTACTGAAATGTTGCAGGGAAAATATATATATATATGTATGTGTATACATATTTCTGAGTGTTCATTGACATCAGGTTATATTTCTGAATTGATGTAAATCAATGTTATTTTGAATCTAAATTACTTCCAAAAGTATTTTAAAAGAAGTTTTACACTTAAAGAATGTAAAAATTAGAAGAGTTTTTTAAAGTGATGAAATCTAAAAAGTTGAAATGAAAATTCAAATAATTTAGAGGTTAAAATAGAAATATATAAATAATATAAATAATATTTTGAATAAGGTTTCTGATTAAAACCAAAACAAAAAAGAAAAACATCCCTATCAGTAATTATTAATGCTATTTTCAATAGCTGATTTTTGCCAAAAATTTTAGCTGTGTTTTCTTTTAATCAATAAGAAAACTCAAGTTCTGTCCCATTTGGTATTTGTTTATCAGTTACCAGTTGTTATTAATCAAGAAGTTATATGGTATATTTAGTATCTTGTTGCAAAAATAATAAATTACAAATTATCTACAAATATATGTGTGTATATGTTGAGTATCTTTTACAGTTTAATTAGTATTTAGTAAAGTTCATAGAAGAGTAAGGAGTGAAGAATTTAATGTCATCGAGTTCTGATTCTTTGTATGTTACTGAGGAAGAGAGACAGAAAGTGATTATCACTTGGATTGTGGACAAATAAAATTGTATTTTGTAGTATGCTACATATTTTATCCTGAATTCAAATCTTACCATGATCAGCTTCACTTTCCATTGTCACAGAGTCAAGGAAATAAGTACCACTTAAGTATTCAGGTCAATTTAATTTATTGTAGCCTACCTCAAAAACTGATTTGTGTTAGTTTTGTGTTCATATTAAAAATTCTCATTACTTTGAGTAAAACATAATTGTGCTGTTTTAACCAGAGTATTAATTGTGATATTTTGAGAAAAAGCATCTTATGTCATTTTGAGCTAAGTATCATTGTACTATATTAAGCTGAGTATCCTTTTATCGTTTTAAGCTAGGCATTATTATGCCATTTTAAGATGAGCTTATGATGTTATTTTGGGCTGAGAATCACTGTGCTATTTTGAATTGAGCATCACCATGCTATTTTGCACTGAACAACGTTGCACTATTTTGAGCTGAGCATAAATTGTACCATTTTGAGCTGAGCATAAATTGTACTATTTTGAGCTCAGCACAAATTGTGCCATTTTGAGCTGAACATAAAGTGTGCCATTTTGAGCTGAGTATCAATTATATTATTTTGAACTAAGCATAAATTGGGCCATTTTGAACTCAGTATCATCAATTATATTTTGAACTAAGTATAAATTATGCCATATTGAGCTGGGCATCAATTGTATCATTTTGAGCTGAGCATCCTTGTGTCATTTTTAGTTGAATATCCTTATGACATTTTAAATCTACTGGAATTCTTTTATGTTATTCCCAATATCTGTAAAATTCTAAATCCTACAACTCAAAATTCTCCCCCATCCACATACACGCACTATAATGAGATACTCTGAGTCTAATTTACAAACTGTCCTGAGAAAATGGATTCATTTTAGTACGCATAAACAGCAAAAGTACTTTATGGAGAAATGTGCAAATTCTAATAACATTTCCTTACTTCCAGCATCCGTATAATATTTCACAACTACTACAGAACAAATTATCGACAATCAATGACCTGTGAATTACGAGTTTAAATGCAAATTATTCTCACTTGTCGTCATATACTGAGATTAATCAGATTAATTAAGATTAAATCTGTGAGCTGTTAAATAAGAGATAAAACCTGCATTTCTCTTCGGTAACTTCTTAAGATCAAAGATTTAATAGCTTACCAAATGAACTTTGAAATTATCATACATTTTGCTGAATGACATCGAGTGTAGTATGAAGAACAGGTTTTTCAGGAAATCTTGCACAAAATTTCAAATGAATGATTGTAACTCTTTTAGGAACACACACACACACATATGCACATTCAATTTATTTGTTCCAAAAAGATTTGGACGTTAGTTTCTTTAAGAGGTATTACATTTGGTTGAGTTGTTAGAGCATCAAATGAAAAGCTATGCAGTGTTTATCCCGGTACTTGACATCCTGAGTTCAAATCCTGTCAAGGTCAAGTTTGCCTTTCATTCCTTCAGTCTCAGTAAATAAAGTATCAATCTCAGTGGGGAGGGGGGACTGGCAGAAATATTAAAAGTGTTGAGAAGGATTCCTGGTCGTATTTCATCTTTAATCCTTTACTTTGTTTCAGTCATCAGACTGTAGCCATGATGGGGCACCACTTTGAAGAATTTTGGTTGAATGAATTGACCCTAGTACCGACGTTTTTTTTTTAAAGTTTAATACTTATTCTATCAGTCACTTTTGTTAAACTGATAAGTTAGTGGGATGTAAACACACCAACACTGGTTGTCAAGCAGTAGTGGGGGACAAACACAGACACGAAGACACACACACATACATACATATATATATATATATATATATATATATATGGGAGAATTTATGTAAAAACAACAGACGAAGACAGGTGGTGTAGACAACAAATGGATGTATTAGTATAACGCTCGGGAATAGAGAAAGTTTTTAACGTTTCGAGCCTATGCTCTTCAACAGAAAGGAACACAGAAAGAAACAAGGAGAGAAAAAAATGTAAGTGTAGTGGTCAGCGATCTATCATGGCGAGGTATTAATAAAATAGATGGAAAAAAAAAGATTTTATTTAGTATGACACGTGTGTGTGTGTGCATGTGTGCGTGCGTGCGTGCATGCGTGCTTGTCTCATTGATCAGTAACTAATATTCAAGCTGGTAAAATCATTAGCACGTCAGACAAAACACTTAGTGGTAGTTTGCCTGTCACTAAATTCTGAGTTCAAATTCTGCCAAGGTCAACTTTGCCTTTCATCCTTTAAAATAAGTACCAGCAGAGTATAATCAACCAGCCCCATTCCTCAAAATTTCAGGCCCTTGTACCTTTAGCGGAAAGGATTATTTTGGAAAGGCAAACAAGTTAGCTTAATAGCACATCATTTATCTTTACATTCTGAGTTCAAATTCTACTGACATTGACTTTACCTTTCCTCATTTTGGGATTAAGGAATTAAGTACCAGCTGCATAATGGAGTCAATGTAATTGACTAGACCCTCCAACAAATTTTAGGCTTTGTGGAAAGGTGAGCAAAGTGGTTGAATCATTAGCACACCGGACAGAATGCTTAGTGGCATTTCATCTGCCTTCAAATTCCACCATGGTCAACTTTGCTGTTCATCCTGCAGGAATCAATAAAATAAGTTTCCAGTGAAGTACTGGAGTCAATGAAATCGACTTCCCCTTCCCCTCAAAAACTGCTGGCCTTGTGTCAAAATTTTAAGTCATTAATTCCTTTAAAAATGGCAAATAGCATTTGTCTCATAAAACAAATTTTTATTAAATTTTATTAGAAGACACCTTGTCTCATGGAATTCCAGAATCTTTTTTGACAGAACCCTAACATTCCCCTTAATCTATTTTGAGAAACACTAGACCAGGAGACCAATTTTTCTAATGCCATCTAATGCATCATTCTAATGCCATCTAATGCAATTACAAGATTCAGTGGAATAGAGCCCAGAATAGTTAAATTTTATCAGATAAAGTTGCTTAAGTACCATGATATCACAAATTATTTGAAAAATATTTCAGAAATTTTATATTTATAAATTTTACTACATCATTCAAATATCAGATTGAAGATATTAGATTCTAAAAAGATACTAATATCCAATTCCCTACATGTTAAGCCATTTTTTAATTACTTTTTATCTTTATTTTTACAGTTTTACAAGAGATTCGATATTCTAGAAAATTAGCAGATTTATATAAATTCTCAAAACAAATGGGTGAAGTATGTTAGGATCAACTGGGAGATATCAGATAAAATGTCTTGTGGATTTTCATTATGTCCTTTTACAGTGGGTTCGAATCCTGCATGCATTGACCTTGCCTTTCATATTTCTGAGGTTGATAAAATATGTACCGCGGAGGCGCAATGGCCCGGTGGTTAGGGCAGTGGACTCGCGGTCATAGGATCGCGGTTTCGATTCCCAGACCGGGTGTTGTGAGTGTTTATTGAGCGAAAACGCCTAAAGCGCCACGAGGCTCCGGCAGGGGATGGTGGCAAACCCTGCTGTACTCTTCCACCACAACTTTCTCTCACTCTTACTTCCTGTTTCTGTTGTGCCTGTAATTCAAAGGGTCAGCCTTGTCACACTGTGTCACGCTGAATATCCCCGAGAACTACGTTAAGGGTACTGAATATCCCCGAGAACTACGTTAAGGGTACTGAATATCCCCGAGAACTACGTTGAGGGTAATTTCACGAGCAACCTGTTCCGTTGATTGGATCAACTGGAACCCTCGACATTGTAAGCGACAGAGTGCCAACAACAACAACAAAATATGTACCAATCAAGTATTGGGGGAATCAATATATAACCTACTGTGTGATCTAGGTGGCAATACTGCAGCATAACTACAATCCAATGACTAAAACAATGAAAGGAATTAAAGAAAACCATTTCAAACTCAATGACATAGAATTGGTTTTGGCCGCTCTGTGTTTCCCACAGTTGTAGGTAGTCTCCGAGGGCTGGGAGTAAATTTCAGGATTCCAGGAGAGAATTTCAGTGGGGAAATTGGCTTCATACTAAACGATTCATTATCAGGCTGTGTGGTAAGTAGCTTGCTTACGAACCACATGGTTCTGGGTTCAG
>NC_068983.1:29027037-29027499 GCF_001194135.2 Octopus bimaculoides
GCTCCAGCATGGCCACAGTCAAATGACTGAAACAAGTAAAAGAGAAAGAATAAAAAGAGTATTCACACTTGTGTTGTGCCCTACTTGGCAGCTATTACAAGGGAGAATCAATTTTTCCTAATATTTAGCAGGATTAGAAATTTGATTTCGTTTATTTTTACTTTTGTTCAATTATTATGAAGTTCTTAAAATTTTTAGTCGGTAGGCGCAGGAGTGGCTGTGGCTGTGTGGTAAGTAGCTTGCTTACCAACCACATGGTTCCGGGTTCAGTCCCACTGCGTGGCATCTTGGGCAAGTGTCTTCTACTATAGCCTCGGGCCGACCAAAGCCTTGTTAGTAGATTTGGTAGACGGAAACTGAAAGAAGCCCGTCGTACATATGTATATGTATATATATATATATATATATATATGTTTGTGTCTGTGTTTGTCCCCCCCCCCCACCAACATCGCTTGACAACCA
>NC_068983.1:29027708-29031164 GCF_001194135.2 Octopus bimaculoides
CTTAGCAGTTCAGCAAAAGAGACCGATAGAATAAGTACTAGGCATCCAAAGAATAAGTCCTGGGGTTGATTTGCTCGACTAAAGGCAGTGCTCCAGCATGGCCGCAGTCAAATGACTGAAACAAGTAAAAGAGTAAAAGAGAAAAAAAGAATAAATCGTTGCACTACCTAAGAATTTGAGTGATTCTGCATTTCAGTAAGAAATTCATATAACATACATATGACAACAGAATATCAAACTCACTTATTTACTAGATACAACCAAGAGAAAGAAAGCTGTTGCAACATTGGTGATAGTATCCAAGATTGGCTACAGCCTACAGGCTAGAACTAGTAAAAGAATAAGAATAAAAAGAATGCTTGCTCAAAAATATTCTACTTTCAGAAATAAAGTGAACTTTTTTGCTCCTTATTTAAGTTTTATCACATACCTTGAAACAAAACCTTATTCGTGTACGTTATATACAGCAAAACCAAAAAGTAAACTAACAAGAAAAAACTAGGTCCATAGCTGTCAAAATTCCACGAGAGCTTATTCTGGAGTAAAACAAAAAAAAATCGATATTAATCATAAGAAGTGAAAGAAATGATAACACAATAGATGAGAATATCAAAGAACTTAAATAACATAAACCTATACAATAAATGTAACCTTAACATAAGCTACATATATATATATATATATATATATATGTGTGTGTATATGTATATATATATATATGTATGTATGTATGTATATATGTGTATACACACATATATATGTGTATATGTAAATACATATATATTATATGTATTATATTATATCTTTATGTAGGATCGATCCATCAGCCTATTTGTTAGTTGTGACAATGTAGCTGATGGACAGACAGATGTATAGGTAAATGGATGTATGATGAGATACACTCACACGCACGTATATGTGCGCACACAAAACACCAGCACACATGTGCATACACATACTACACACCTGCAATATGACTAAACACAATGGAAGGACAAAAGCTAAACAAGACTAGCAACGTACAGAAATCACTCCACATTTGGACAAGATATGGCAACATACAGTAGTAGTAGTAGTAGTGGTAGTGGTAGTAGTAGTAGTGGTGGTGGTGGTGGTGGTGGCAGCAGTACCAGTAATAGTAGTAGTAGTTGTAGTAGTAGTAGTAGTAGCAGCAACAGCAGCAGTGATTGTGGTGGTGTACAGTACTTTGATTTTCTTGGTTGGTTTTTTTTTTTTTTTTACTTTGTTTTGTTTTCGTTTTTTTTTTTTTGTTCTTTTGGCTTCATAAGATAGTCTTTCAGAAAGACCAGACAGAACTCATAACCAAATGTAAATCAATGTGGAAGGTATGACTAGATGAAGTTAATGTAGTTAATCTTCAATTTGAATTGTTACATACTCTTGCATGGTCTGGGGAATTTCTTGCAGTATGTAGGAATGTGTTTTTACTCAAATGGATCGAGACAGAAAGTGAGATAAAACCGACTCTGGTAGAGACAGACAGGTTGATACAGGCAGAGAAAGGTTATTGTCGTGTTGGGGCAGTATCGTCAGGAAGTTCTTCACAATTTTCCTTGATGTTAGTAGCGTCAGCATTGTCATCAATGTTTTATACCACAAGGCATATGCTATACTATATTGATACAACGGTATGGTGCACAAGATATGTAATATGATAACAAGATAACATGATAACATGAAACAAAAATATGTTATGGAACTAGAACAAGCATATTTAGTTGCAGGGAAAATTAAGTTATAATAAGACTGCGTGGGTAGAATGTTTGGCCAGGAATCATAATTGTTTTGAATGCCAAAGTATTTATTAATCAGATCAATTGCGGTTGGCAAAGAAGAATCGAAATGGATTCCAAGAAATAGATCAATCTTGCTTAGCTTACAACTGTTATTAGTTCTCCAATAACAGCAACATATTTGCAGAAATGGCACAATGCTGGATTAAATGTTGTTCAGATACATAGTTTTGTTTTGTTCTTTTGCATTTGTAGTTCAAATCCCAATGGATTCAGTTCGTTTTTGGCTTTCATCTTTCAAGTGTCAATGCAATAAGTACCAGATATTTTATCTGTCAGTTCATTGAAATATTGAAGAAATGTTTTGAGAAATTGATCAAAATTCATGGCATAACTGTGTGGCAGGTGTAGATATGGTTGTGTGAAGAAAACTGATTGAAAACCATAGATTTTAAGTTCAATCTCATTGCATGGTACATTCAGCAAATATTTTCTACTCTAACTAGTTATTTGCCTAGTGAGCAAATGTGATAGGTAGAAACTATGCGAAACCTTGCAGACATGTGAGAGAAAGAGAGAGAGAGAGAGAGAGAGAGAGAGAGAGAGAGAGAGAGAGAGAGAGAGAGAGAGAGAGAGTGGGTGTGTGTGTGTATACAAATACATAAAAGGAAGCTGCATGTATAATACATAACTTAGAAGCAGCGCTATGGATGTACCAGCATGGATCTCAAATATAATTTAAAAAAGATGCAAAAATTCTCCCTTTTTCTCTCCCCATTGTCTCTCCATTTTCTTCCTTTCCCCCTCACACACACACACACACTGCATTGAAGAGGAAATAAGAGTTTGACTGTCTTAAATCTTAATATTGAAGGAGTCCAACAACATCAAGCTCATTATGTATGCGTTACATTAATTTCATTTGAAAAATTAAGTGAACAAAAATTATAAATATTTTTCTTTGGCATATCTACAATATATATACAAAGATGCATGCCTAGCTGTGTCATTAAAAAGTTTTCTTTCCCCCAATAAATATTGTTTCAAGCTTCAGTTCAGTCCCACTATTGGGCACCTTAGACATGTCTTCTTCTTTAACCTTGAGCTGACTGAAGCTTTGTAAGGCGCTTTGGTTGGCAGGAACTGAAAGAAACCCATCATAAGCACTCAGTACACTCGGTAAAGTAGTTGGAATTAAAAAGGACATCCAGCTGTAGAAACCATGACAAAATACTAAGGGTGCAGCCCTTATCCCTGCTTGCCAGCTCCTATCAAACTGTCCAACCCATGCCGACATGGAAAACAGATGTTAAATGATGACAATGATGATAATGATAATATATATATAAATCTATGTGCTTGTGTGTGAGGACACATAGCCTAGTATGGTTAGGGTGTTGCACGCACGCTCATGAGATCATGGGTTCGATTCCTGAACTGGAAGGTGTATTGTGTGCTTGAACAATACACTTCATCTCATGTTGCTCTGGGATCATTTTGGTATTTAATATGTGGCACACACTGCACCTACACAGGTTATGTCAATTTGAGTGATGGAGAGAGTGAGCTTACAAAGCATCATGAACATTTGATTACTATAAATAAATCATCTGTGTGATTGTTCAGCAAGAAATTGCAAATCCCTCATCTAGCATTTAATGATAGGGACAGTCCCCAGTGTAGTATATATATATATATATAT
>NC_068983.1:29031194-29032056 GCF_001194135.2 Octopus bimaculoides
GTGTGTGTGTGTGTGTGTGTGTGTGTGTGTGTGTGTGTGTGTGTGTGTGTGTGTGTGCATGTAGTTGTGTGCATTTTCATATTAGAATTGAAAAAAATGAACAATCAGTATTTCAGTTGTTATAACAAATAAATATGCTACAATGTTTCCTTATTGATAAAATAACATAAATGATGCAGCATAATGAATGTCTTGTCAATAAGACCTGTCTCTTATATTGTGTAACTTCAAAATGTTTGGAAACCACTGATATAGTCTGACGCCTATGACGTCTCACTGTTTTGAATTTAAATATGAAAGTCATTTGTTTCTTGCAAATCCCAGAAACACAGAGCTATGGTAAAGACGTCTCAGATATTGATTGGAGAGAGGAGAGAAAAATAGAGCATTGATTGAACCTAATTTCATTTACTGCTGACTCTCATATTCATTGCCTGCATAATAAGCAATGAATGCTGGAGATTACACCAGTTTAGGAGACATTAAACAGTTGAAAGGCATCACCCTTCTTGACTGGAGGTAATAGTCTTTCACAAGGTTGGCCCATGGAAGAATTAGAGCAGAATCTTGCAAATGAAAATGTTGTCAGCTATAGGCACAACATGGCTTTGTAATTAAGAAGCTTACTTTGCAATCCTGTGGTTTGGGGTTCAGTCCCACTGTGTGACACCATGGGCAAGTGCCTCCTATAGCCCTAAGGTGACCAATGCCTTATGAGTGAATTTGGTACATGAAACTTGTGTGGAAGACCATCATGTGTGTGTGTGTATGTATCTCTCTCTCTCTATTTATCTATCTATCAATTTATATATATATATATATATATATATATATATATATATATATATATATATATATATAT
>NC_068983.1:29032294-29034567 GCF_001194135.2 Octopus bimaculoides
TACAAGTTTTATTTATTTTTTTCCCTGTTTACTTTCTCTTATTCCTTACTGTTGAAGAGCATAGGCTTGAAACGTAAAAGACTTTACCATTTTTCCCAAGCATCAAACTAATACACTTGTTTGTTGTTCATACACCTGTCTTTGTCTTTTGCTTTTCTATAAATTTCAACTATATATATATATATATATCCGAGTGTGTGTACATGCATGTGTGTGTGCATGTGTGAATGTTGATATGCCAATGTTCACATTCCTATTTCTTGTTTATATTATGACAGGCCACTCTCAGACAGCAAAATGGCAGAATCGTTAGCATGCCAGGAAAAATGCTTAGCAGCTTTCCATCTGTCTTTACATTCTGAGTTCAAATTCCACCAAGGTCAACTTTGCCTTTCATCTTGTCCAGGTCAATAAAATAAGTTACCAATTGAGCACCCAGGCCAATATAATCAACTGGCCCTCTCCCCCAAACTTATAGGTTTTGTGCCTATTCGATTATGACAGGTCACTTTGCACTCTCAAAGACCAGTAAAAATATCCCTTAAATAACTAATAGTTGTTAACAAGAGGCTATTCCAGTATTAAAAATTCTGATTCATAGAACTCTTCATCTAAAATTATGCCAGAATGAAAAATGGGTGTTAAATGTATGAATGAATTTGACTCCTTGGAACCATTAGTAGAGTCCTCTATGGTATGGTGAGCATTCAGATTAGATCCCTGGTTTGAGGATAACCCATAATTCATGGATTATCTTCAGATTAGTCATCCGCATCATCATTATTTAACATCCATTTTCCATGCTGGCGTGAATTGGACATTTTGACAGGAGCTGCCAAGCCAGAGGGCTGCAGCAGTCTCCAGCTATCTGTTTTGGCATGGTTTCTATGGTTGGATGCCCTTCCTAATGCCAACCACTTTACAGAGTGTACCAGGTGCTTCTTTTGTGGCACCAGCAATGGTGCTTTTTACATGGCACCAGAAATTATGCTTTTTACGTGGCACCAGCAATTGTGCTTTTTACATGGCACCAACAATGGTGCATTTTATGTGGCACCAGCAATGGTGCATTTTATGTGCCACCAGCAATGGTGCTTTTTATGTGACACCAGGTATGGTGCTTTTTACGTGGCACCAGAAATGGTGCTTCTTATGTGACACCAGCAATGGTGCTTCTTACGTGGCACCAGCAATGGTGCTTTTTACATGGCACCAGGAATGGTGCTTTTTACATGGTGTGGCCATGATTTTACTTTTACTCAGCTTGAAGTGTCTTCTCTAGCACAGCAAATTGTCAAAAGTTTCAGTCTCTTGTCAGTTTTCAAAGAAAATTAGAAAGCGAAAATATATCTATATATATATATATATATATATGTATATATATATATATATATATATATATATATATATATATATATATATTCATAGCTCTTTGTACTTGTCTAGTAAATATATTGATCTGAGACCAAGTTTTGAAACTGAAGCAATTTTATTGTAGGAAAGACATTTTAATAATTTAAAAACTCACAAAAGCTGTTAAATTCACTTTACATTTGCTACAGGAGAAATCAAAGAATTTTATTTGCACAACTGTGACCTGCTCACTGACACAGTTCCACTATATAAATGGTGAGATTGTGTGAGTGACCAGATGGTAGTTGTGAGATGAAAATTTTGGCACATCATAAAATAAATTAAAAGTGAATTTAACAGTTTTTGTATGCTTTTAAATGACTGACATGGCTCTTCTATTAGATAAATAAAGAAAATCACAGGAAAAATATGGTAAAGAGGTTATGATGAAATGACATGTACCAACAAAACAGGGAGGGGAATATCTTTATTTCTTTTTTATTTGTTTCAATCATTTGACTGTGGCTATGCTAGGGAGCCACCTTAATGTGTTTTAGTTAAATGAATCAACCCAAGTATTTATTTTTTAAAGTTTGGGACTTGATTCATTGGTCGTTTTTGCTAAACTGTTAAGTTATGGGGAAGAAAACAAACCAACACTTGTCAAGCCAAGGGGTGGTCAAAAACAAACACAAAGATACACACACACACACACACACACACACACACACGCACGCACATGTATACAATGGGCTTTGACACACAGTTTCTGTCTACTCAGTACATTCACAAGGCATTGGTCAGCCCAGGGTTATAGTTGAAGGCATTTGCCTAAGGTGCCACACAGTGGGACTAAATCCAAAATAGTGTGGTTGGGAATCAAAATTCTGAACCACGTAGCCACACCTGTGGTTATATAT
>NC_068983.1:29034771-29056241 GCF_001194135.2 Octopus bimaculoides
AATTTATTTAGATATTTATTATAAGGAAAGTGTTATTATTTTATCTTTTTTCTTTTGTAGCCATGTTGGGGCATCACCTTCAAGAATTTTTAGTTGAATGAATCACCCCCAGTACTAATTCTTTTAAGCCTGGCACTTATTCTATTGATCACATTTGCTAAACCACTAAGTTATGGGGACCGGTTGTCAAGCAGTAGTGGAGAGAAACACAGCTACAAAGATACACACACACACACACACACACACACACATATATATACACAATGGGCTTCTTTCAGTTTCCATCTACCAAGTCCACTCACAAGGCTTTTGTGGGCCCAAGGATATAGTGGACGACACTAACCCAAGGTTCCATGCAATGGGACTGAACCCAAAACCATTTGGTTAGAAAGCATGCTTCTTACCACACAGTCATACCTGCACCTTTTGTGAAACTTTATAAATTTTGATGCTATGACATCAAATAAGAAGAGACATTTAATCACGATATAAGAAAGTTATTAAAATATATATATAAAAGATAAAATAAAATATATTAAAATAAAAGTTTGATATTTTCAATAATTAACTGACCGACTAAAAATTAGCCACAAGTTTGAAAAAGTAGTAAAAATTTTCAAATAAAATTCAGATATATAAATATCAGGTAGTAGAAATGATCACAAAAGCAACTGAAAACACACAGTATAGAGAGGTCATTTATTTTGTTAGCATGCAATGTGAATATTAGAACAATGTGAGATAATGAAGTTGCCAAAATTCCATAGTTCAAACGAGGAAGAGTAGAAAAATATCTTCTAAGACAGAAAAGCATTTTACTAACTGAAACATTTTCACCTCTGCCACAACAGTGAATGATAATGTTATTTGCAGAATAATGCTTTAAACCATAGATGTTTTTACACCAGGTAAAATGCTTAGTTCAAATTCCACCGAGATCAACTTTGGCTTTTATCCTTTCAGGGTCATTAAATAAAGTGCCAATGAAACACTGGGGTTGATGTATTCGACAAGTCCCTTCCTCCAAAATTTCAGGCCTTGTGCCTTTAGTAAAAAGGTTTATTGTAATTATTAAAGAGGTGAGCTGAAAGAATCATCACTGCACCAGACAAAATGCTTAGTAGCATTTCATCTGTCTTATCGTTCTGAGTTCAAATTCTGCCAAGGTCGACTTTGCCTTTCATCCTTTTGGGGTTGATAAATTAAGTACCAGTTGAGTAGTGGGGTTGATGTAATCAACTTAACTCCTCCCTAAAAATTTCAGTTTCTATCTACCAAATCCACTCATAAGGCTTTGGTTGGCCCAAGGCTATAGTAGAAGACACTTGCCCAAGGTGCCACGCAGTGGGACTGAACCCGGAACCATGTGGTTGGTAAGCAAGCTACTTACCACACAGCCACTCCTGACATAACTATCTTTTTTTTTTTTCCAGATATATAATTTGATCCAATGTATTCCTGTATAATATTTTTATAATATTATTGAAGGGAAATATGGCTATTTCTAGCAGATCTAGTAATCATGTACAAGCTCCTTTGCTGACTCATGCTATACGACAGCCAGTAATTACAGTTGGCGTTAAATAATCAAAATTGTTTTGCTGGCATCCTATATCATCTCATGTCAAGAACAAACATCACCTAAATTTACAATATCGTTAGATTAGCACTTTGGGGGTGACAAATATTTCACACATTTTTTTTTCTTATTTTATGTTATTCTGTTCCACATCCTAGAAATATAATTGAAACCACTCATTCACCACAGACCATTAAGCTACTCATCCATTTCTGGAAGGTAGGATGTGTGTGTGTGTGTGTGTGTGTGTGTGCACACGCGCATGCGTGTATGTGTGTGTGTCTCTCTCTCTCATTATTTTCTGTTATCAGGTAATATTGGATAAGAGCAGAGCAACATCAGTGATAGGATATAAACTAATAAATCTAGAGCAGAAAGGCTAAGACATAATCCATTCAAGTGTTGAGATTTCTCAATCAATAAGTAAACTGCTGATATCATAAATGACTGATGGATTCCAAAATAGTATTAAGTGCTCTCTCCAAGCTCTCGTTTCTAAAACACCGAGAAAGTTTCACTTTAAGAAGTTACATAATTCACATCCCAATAGGATTTTGAATGTTTCTCTTTGTTCATTTTAGTTGTAGATTCGTCTGTTATCAGCAAGTTTTATTGAAATGTATTCTTTGTTTGTCTGCGTGTGATATAATTGCTCCCTTGGGTTGGCTGAAAGTCAATATGGTTATCTGGTGTTAATGAAACCCATTCTGGGAATTTCACCACATGGAAAAGTAATGGAATATTTAATAACTTTGACAAGAAAATAGGTGTGAACATTACTGTCCTCTGAAACAAGTGATTTTGCTGTTAAAATGATAAAAAGGTGTCAGATGAACTAAGCAAGCGGCTGAAAAATCACGGAATAAAATAATCGATCTATTGAGAAAGCATTCAACATATGAGTTTAGTAATTTGAAATTCAGTTTGTACCAGCCCCAAAGGAAACTTTTGTAGTCATTGATAAAAGCTAGTCTTAATGTGAGAGGATTGAAACAAACACAATGCATGAGTGTTAAAAGTCTCTTAATCTTTTTCTTATGTTCAACAACCTAAAACTGTAAACTTCTGCAAGTCTTCATACATATGCTTACTCAAGCAGTTTTTATAAGAAGAGCAACATAAGATGTTTATGATAGGATTTAAGTATGAAAACTTAATGAAAACCAAATAGACGGTGAACTGACAAGAGTCATTAGAGTGTTGGATAGATTGCCTCTTGGTATATGTATTTATACTAATCTTCTGTGTCTGAATTCAAATCCTACTGAGGTCAAATTTACCTTTATTATTTTGTAAGCAGTTGAAAAGTACCAAACCAGGGGCAACGAATTAATGAAACAGTTAGCGGGTTGGGAAAGATGTCTTGTGGTGTCTGTTGCAGCTCTTTACATTCTGTCAGCAATGATTACAATGATGCTGGTGCCAAACTGTATCAGCCTAAGTTAGCAGTCTTTTCTTTAAATAAATACCAATGATCTGGAGTAGGGACACTTACATATGCATGGACAACTGCCAGTCTTCTTCAAAATATCTTGCACAGACCTGCCACATACATGTATAGATGTATGATCAACCTTGACTAACAGAACTCTACTGCAATAGTGAACACCAGTAAGAACCCATGCCTGCATGGAAAACAGGCATTAAAGGACGATGATGATTATATATATATGTGTGTGTGTGTGTATGTGTGTGTTCATATAATGATATCTACCAAATGTATTGGTAAGATAAAACATGCAATTGTTACCAAAATAGCAAAAATCCTGAGGATGTGTAAGGTAATTTATTTAACTTAAATTAAGAGTTAAATTGGACCTTATACAGAAATGTTTACATAGGTAATAAACTTTAATATATATATGGATTTAGCATCAAAGCTCTTATTTAAATTTTAAATTTTATATATATGTGTGTGTGTGTGTGTGTATGTATATATACATTTGAGAGAGAAAGAGAGGGAGAGGGGGGAGAGAGAGAGTTGTATCATCATCATCATCATCATCATCATCACCATTTAGTGTCTGTATTCCAAGCTGGCAAGAGTTGTATACTCTGAGAAGCCTGAAGGCTGCATTGGTCTCCAGTGTCTAGTTTGGTAAGGTTTCTAAGGATGGATGCCCTCCCTAACACTAACCACTTCACAGAGCATACTGGGTGAATTTTTCAATACATCAGCACTAGTGAAGACACTAAGTAACTCTCCCAAGGGCCAAGAACATGTGCCTTACTGTAGAGAAGATACGAGGGTACTGTAGAGAAGATACAAGGGTACTGTAGAGAAGATACAAGGGTACTGTAGAGAAGATACAATGGTACTGTAGAGAAGATACAAGGGAAATAGGATGGTGGGAGATCTGGTCTTCAAACTAAACACAATACCATATGGTCAGGCAAGCATGGTTCTTAACCCTGTAGCATTTAAACCACTCAAGTATTCTACCTATTTTATGTTGAAATTGGCTAGATCTGGCCTCTCACACCTACCTTACAACATCATTCTAATTCTTAAAGCTAAGAGATAATGTATGATTAATTGAAAATAATGTGAATAGATGAGCATTACATTTGACAGAAAGAACTTGATCGCTAAAGGGTTAAACAAAACCCATCCTAATTATGAAAATGTGTGTAAAACTATAGCACTTGAAAATATTTAACAAATAGACAATTCAAAAATACAAATCTAATCATCTGTAAACCTCTTTAATTATGCAAGTAAACAATACATTTGAACGTCTAATTATAAAAAGCCACAAAATAATTTATATAACTTTCTGTTAATGCTTCATCAGTAGAACTTAGAACATAAAAACACAGGTTTGTATTGTGAACATTGAGTTTATAAACAAATCCCAGTGGCTCTCAGAAAACACACAATCAAAGACAAAGTATCCATGTTTTTTTTTTTTTTTTTTTTTTTTTTTTTTTTGTTACCACAAGATATTTGCTTTTTACTTTGATCCTGTGTGTCAAGAGTAATTTGAATTTATTGAATTAATCTTCAGAAAAATAAATTTGTGTATTTCTTTTACTTTTACTTGTTTTAGTCATTATATTTCAGCCATGCTGGAGCAATGCATTGAAGAATTTTAGTCAAATGAATCAATGCCAGTAGTTATTTCTTTAAGCCTGGTACTTATTCAGTCAGTTCATTTCGCTGAACTGCTAAGTTACAAGGATTTAAATGTACCAACATCAACTGTCGAGCAATGGTAGAAAACAAACATACACATACATACACTCACACACACACACACAAACACACAAACACAAACACACACACACACACACACACACACACACACACACACACACACACACACACACACACACACACACACAGGTTTGACAAAAACAAAAAATAGAACAATCCAGCATGGTCAATTGTCAGAATTATAAGATTGTCAACCAATATGCCTGGAGGTATTTGTTCCACTCGTTATGTTCGGATTTCAAATCCTATCATTGCCAACTGAAGGTGCTGGACTTAATCCATCACCCAGCTTAACACCACCATCTGCCACCCTAGGTGCTTTTAGTCCAATCTGTTGCAAGCATTCAGATAAGATTTTTTTGTCCATGGATGATTTCCTCTGTTCCTCTGGCCAATCTCAAAAGTACCCATGATCCCTCACAGGGTCATTTGTGCAACATTCTCTCCTAACTAACAGTCACTCTTTTACTTTTTTACTCTTTTATTTGTTTCAGTCATTTGACTGTGGCCATGCTGGAGCACCACCTTTAGTCAAGCAAATCGACCCCAGGACTTATTCTTTGTAAGCCTAGTACTTATTCTATCGGTCTCTCTTGCCGAACCGCTAAGTTACGGGGACGTAAACACACCAGCTTCAGTTGTCAAACGATGTTGGGGGGACAAACACAGACACACAAACACATACACACACACATATATATACATATATACGACGGGCTTCTTTCAGTTTCCGCCTACCAAATCCACTCACAAGGCTTTGGTCAGCCCGAGGCTATAGTAGAAGACACTTGCCCAATGTGCCACACAGTGGGACTGAACCCGGAGCCATGTGGTTTGCAAGCAAGCTACTTACCACACAGCCACTCCTACTTATTATGTCACCAGTTATTTTAAAAAAATGAAATGTGTGTGTTTGTATGAAGAGGCGCTGAAAAGTTCCTGGTTTTGAGTAAAAGAAAATATAGGAGGATCAGTTAATTATGATTTTATTCAACATATTCCCCTCTCAGGTTCACACTTATTGCAGCAGTCCTTCAGTTTTTCTAAGCCTTGTAAAAGAATTCAGAAGGTCGGATGTCCAACCAGGCCTTTCACAATAACCTTAAAGCCAGGAACTTTTCTGCACCCCCTCATATGTGTGTGTGTGTGTGTCTTTGTGTTTATCCATGCTTCACTTAACAGCTAGTATTGGTTTCTGTAACTTAGTGGTCTGACAACAGAGTAGAACAGGATAAGTACTGGACTTAAAATAAATAAGTACTAATGTCGATTTTTTTCAGCTAAACCCTTCAAGGTGGGGGCCCAGCATGGCCACAATCATATGACTGAAATAAATAAAAGATAATAGATAAAAGTGAACATTAAATATAAGAATAAAAGATTATATCGTTGAAATGTTAAAATCTGAGACTGCACAAATTAGATCTAAATGTATGGAACCTTGCAGATATTTTTCCAAACATAGAAAAAAACATAATCAAAAGAAAATATTTCATAAAAAAATCTTAATTAATTAAAGATAATTTCCAAAAGTACATAATTGCTGAATACTGGATTGAAAAATAAAAATTAATAAATAAACAGTTTTTCAAAAAAAAATCCAATATTACAAAGAACCATTCTGCAGCAGTAACATAATTCAAGAGGAAATATGGAATATTATATTTATTTGGTCAATATTGTAAAAGCCATAATCTGTATAAATTATAGAATGTTGATTCTTTCTTTCATTTTCTTTTTTTTTTTTTTTTTCATTTTTTAATGTTGTTCTTTAATCAAAATCTGTCATTGATAGCTAAAGATAGCCCTTATTAACATTATTGATTTTTGTTAGTTATTGTTCTTTTTCTTGTTTAGCCTAGCAGTCCTTAAACTGACAAATACCAGGAACCCTATTCAACCAAAAATTATTGGTGAAATTTCCTCTACATCACCATCTTTAAAAATAGTTTCGAATTTTGACAAAAGGCTAGTAATTTTACTGGGAGGGTGTAAGTTCGATTACAATGACCTCTCATTGCTCAACAGGGACTTATTTTATTGACCCAGAAAGAATGAAAGGTAAAGTTAACCTCAGCAGAATTTGAAATCAGAAAGGTGGCGAGCTGGCAGAAACGTCAGCATACTGGGCGAAATGCTTAGCAGTATTTCATCTGCCGCTACGTTCTGAGTTCAAATTCCACCGAGGTCGACTTTGCCTTTCATCCTTTCGGGGTCGATTAAATAAGTACCAGTTACACACTGGGGTCGATGTAATTGACGTAATCCCTTTGTCTTTCCTTGTTTGTCCCTTCTATGTTTAGCCCCTTGTGGACAATAAAGAAATAAGAATTTGAAATTAGAATGTAAAATACTGGAAGAAATTCCATTAGGAATATTGTCTATCATGCTAACGATTCTACTTAATGCTAATGATTCGGCTTACCCCCACCTTTACCATATAATTCTTTTTTCTTTGCCATGGTGTTGGTAAGTTTAAAATTTTTGAAACCATCTTACTTTTATTAAACATAGCAATTTGTCCACCCTGTTTGTCAATTCTCCAACCCCCATGATGATGATGATGATGTGTGTGTGTGTGAGACCACCACTTCACAACTGGTGTTGGTGTGTTCATGTCCCCATAACTTAGCAGTTCAGCAAAAAGGGACCGATAGAATAAGTACATGGCTTATAAAAAAATAAGCACTACGGTTGATTCATTTGACTGAAAATTCTTCAAAGCAGTGCCCCAGCTTGGCTACAGTCTAATGTGTGAAACAAGTAAAAGATAAAACACACACACACACACACACACACACACACACATAGAGTGGTTGGATCTTCCTTTTGTGAAATTAAAACAAAATGGACAGAAATCAGAATTGGTATTTTGTCATTTAAATCTTTTTTCACCCTGTACTACCTGGCAGGTTTGTAATTGATTTACAAATTAATGACTTCTGTAGAGAAAACTAAAAACTATATAGCGAGTGTTTTTACTGTGTTTATAAATAAGCAACATAGCACTAAATTGTTATAGTGTATGTAGAGAGCGCAGAATCACCATTTGATTCTAATATTAATTGAGTCAACAAGACATTCTGAGCTGTGATGAGCTTCAGGCATTTGCCATATTCTGAACACCTTACTTCCCTGGGTATGGATACATTGAAACTCCGACGTCTGGTAGCTGACTTGGCAGACACCCATAAAATTATTAACCATCTTACTAACAATAACTCTGAGCACCTTTTCAAATTCCACCTGTCTAACACCTGTGGACATGTTTACAATGTCAGAAAACAGCACAGCTCCAATGACTTTCGGAAATGACTTTTTCACGCTAAGAGTTGCTGAAGTATGGAACAAACTGTCAGCATCAGTTGTTAGTTGTCGGAGCACTGTATCCTTCAAAACTCCCATGCTTCCTGAGATTCGCCAACACTACACCTGATTTTCTCCCCTCCATACACACACAAGCATGTATCTAACTCATACACTGTTTACATTTCCATCTACCAAATCCACTTACTCACAAGGTTTTGTTCGGCCCAAGGCTACAGTAGAAGACACTTGCTCAAGGTGCCATGCAGTGGGACTGAACCAGGAACCATGTGGTTGGGAAGGAAGCTTCTTACCATGCAACCACTCCTGCACCTAATAATCAAATTTTTTAAATAACAAAATAATCTGGAATGAATAACCAAAATATATTTTGCAATATTAAGTAAATGTTTGAAACACAATTTAATATAACTTTCTTACATAAATTTATGATGGCATATTTTAATTTAAATCTTTACACTTCAAGACAGATAGTTTGTATCCTAAGACCCAAGGCAATCTCAGGCGGCTGAGTTTCAAAGGGTTAATAGAATACCATATCCAAGACAAGATATTCCAGAAAAAGATGCAAGTATTACATAATACCTTCAAGTCTGCAATGATTAGAAGCTTGTATTATATATTTAGAGTAAGTTAATTTATAAAATTTCCAAATTTATCTAATTAATTAACAGTACAATAATTAATAGAATTAAGAAACTTCAAAGATAAACTTCACTAAAACTATACAAGAGTCTCTGACATTTAATTACCATCAATTGTAATCACAATCACCCTTATGAATCAAACTTAAGCACTATGAGTGTTATTCCATAGCCAACAACTATAAAATTTGACATAACCATATTCCTTTATTCAAGTTATGAGTGGCAAATTATTTCCAATATTTGCAATGTATACATTGTCACTATTGATGATCCCTCAGGATAAACAATGATTCTCTACCAGCTGTAACTTCTGTGGACCTACCTTTGACTTTAAAAGCTAATATGGGATCCACAAGTCCAGCAGAACACTGAGCATTTGTTTCCTCACAAGAAGTGCTGTGTTGGTCACTTTGACATATTGGTTATGTTCATGCATATCATTGAGATGTTTGGTTTATGCAGTGTTGAAGTATTAGGCTCCATTTGTGTCAGTCATTTGCCAACAATTCCCATTTAGACATATGGATGCCACAGTTTTTTTCTAATTTCCTTTAAGTGCATCTTTAAAACGGCTTCCTTTGTCCCTCCTCACATGCACTTTCCATCATTCAGCTGGGAATAAAAGTTGTTAAGTAATTTACAGTTCAGTATTCATATGACAGAATCAACCATCATAGCTGATATCACAAAATCATGGTTTAACTGTAGAAGATACTGGCTCGTTCAAGTATACTGACATTTTTTCTACCTATTATGTCACTAGATATGCCTGATTTTCTTCAGACAGCTCTAGTGATATATTTCCAGAAGGTGTAGCATCTAACTTGTCCAAGTTTCAGCACCATGTAGGAGAGTGAATATAACTATTATCTAATACACCATAGGTTTGGCCAGTTATCTGCAATCATGATTCTCACATACTTGTCTCTTAACCCATTGCCTCCCATAATTCTATTAACTGGAATTTTTTTATGAAACTTTGATTTCTAGCATAAAACAGCCTTAGAAACACGCTGGAATGATCAAAATAACATTTCAAAATAACATTCTAAATAGAAATAAGCAAGATGTTGGGTGAAAAATTAGCAAACCTCATTTGAAAATCAGAGAAATATACCTAGTAGATATAGCAAAAAGGTTAGATATGTGTAAATATTGACAGATAATTACGAAATTTGTAATTTTTAAGTGATCTCATATGTGATCACTGGTAGGTAATGGGTTAAAATAACCAAAGGTTACAGACACATTTTATTTTATTCGGTGATGGGTCTCCTCATCGATATGTGCATTCTGTGAAAGGCAACAAACACCATTAATATTAACCTGTACAATTAAGCTACAAAAGAATATTTTAGATATTGGTTTCAAATTTTAGCACAAGGCCAGCAATTTCGGGGGTGGAGGTAAATCAGTTACATCAACCCCAGTGCTCTACTGGTACTTATCTTACCGACCCCAAAAGGATGAAAAGCAAAGTCAACCTCAGTGGAATTTGAACTCAAAATGTAAAGACAACAAAATACCACTAAACATTTAACCAGATGTGTTAATGATTCTACCAGTTCACACCTTAAGAATATTTTGAATATTAGAAATATTCAGCAAAACTTCAATCATACTCATTTTATTGATGTTAAGTACTACTCAGCCAGGGTTCTATATGGCAAAACAGTTTGGTTTGTAACTACACAGTTTTTGGTTTAATCCTACAACAAGATATCTTGGACTAACACCTTGGACTAATATCATAGTCTCAGGCCTGTAATCTCTGAGTTGTGTATTTGTGTACACACACATACATTTTACAACTGGGAAAAGTAAAAACAATGTGTACACACAGATATTTTATTAATTAAAAAAATTTGAAAAATGATTACTTGCATATGTGTGCAATATTTTATAAAGAAAGACGATTTACCCCACATGCAAATTTCTGTGCACACCCACAGCACAAAGATATAGTGAACATCACCTGTGAGTAACATCTGTTCTTGGGCAGTAGATGTAATATATTACCCAGTTTAACACCATCATCTGGGCCATGGATGTCATTGCGATGTATATTCAGGAATAAGCATTTTACCACATCTCCTATCTAAGTATCACTTCTTACCCCCTTTTCCACAATTCTTGGAAACCATAAAAGGGTCTCAGGCATTGTCCTTCCTCTTCTATGTGGTTAAGTTCACTTTACAACCATATGGTTTTGGATTGAGTCCCACTGTGTGACACTTTGGGCAAGTGTCTTCTAAGAGAATCTTGGGCTGACCAATGCCTTGTGAGTGAGTATAGTAGACAGAAACAGTGTAGAAGCTTATCATTATAGGTGCAGGAGTGGCTGTGTGGTAAGTAGCTTGCTTACCAACTACATGGTTCTGGGTTCAGTCCCACTGCGTAGCACCTTGGGCAAGTGTCTTCTACTATAGCCTCGGGCTGACCAATGCCTTGTGAGTGGATTTGGTAGACAGAAACTGAAAGAAGCCCGTCATATATATGTATATGTATATATATATATATATATATATATATATATGTGTGTGTGTCCAACCCATGCTAGCATGGAAAGCGGACGTTAAACGATGATGATGATGATATATGTACACATATGTTTGTGTGTCTGTGTTTGTCCCCCCATCATCGCTTGACAACCGATGCTGGTGTATTTACGTTCGCGACACTTAGCGGTTCAGCAAGAGTGATCGATAAAATAAGTACTAGGCTTACAAAGAATAAGTCCTGGGGTCGATTTGCTTGACTAAAGGTGGTGCTCCAGTATGGCCACAGTCAAATGACTGAAACAAATAAAAGAATAAAAGAATTCATACATGCTTGCATGTGTGTATGGATGTATGAATGTATGTCATGTTTTTGTTCCCCATCACTGCTCGACCACCAGTGTTTGTTTGTTTATGCCACCAGAATTTAGCAGTTCAACAAAGAGAAGTATTAGACTTAAAAATCGTATTAGACTTTTAAAAAGTACTGAGGACGATTTGTTCAACTATCTATCTTAAAGGTGGTGCCCTAGCATGGCCACAGTCCAGTGACTGAAGCAAATAAAAGATAAAAAAGATAAAAGAAATGATAATGAGCAATCTATCGACAATTTCATAGATTAATGAACCAAAGTTGACAATTCCAAATAAAGTATTTTACTTTATAACAAGCCAAGCCAAACGCCAAACCAGTATGCAAAGCCCATATCTTGTGATTTAATATATAAGATCTCTTCAGCAATTCTTGATTCAATATTCAAGACTTGAAAGTGTTAATCCAATACATAAAATCTATATTCACTGTTATATGAGATCTATTACAATGTAATTAATGAGTTACATTTAAGTTCTGTGACTTGCGAAATGTTCTCAGAATTTATTAAGTATTTTTTTTTTAATAAAATAGCAGTAATTACATATTCAGGTACAAATTTTTCTTCAAATTAAATTTTCTAAAGAAAAATTTTAAATCTGATTCCAAACAAAAAAGTTTTATTATAAACGATATATTCTGAACAATCTATCTCATTCTATGTAATATCCTACTAAATATAATACCTTCTCACAAACAAAATATCTTAGTATATCTATGTGGTTAAGTAGTTTGACAACATATTGAGCAAATATTTTTTATCAAAACTTCAAGCTGGCCAATGCCTTGTAAATACAATTTGCTAGAAGACTGACTGGCACTGTGTCAATTACAAGGACAAGGGTTCAAGTTGATCTGATCAATGGGACAGCCTTCTCGTGAGATTAACATACAAGTGGTTGAGCATTCCACAGACATATACATACTCTTCATGTATGAGGCTAAGTAAAAACTAAGCAACGTTTTGAAACATGAAATTCACCACAATATATTTCAACTAATCGGAAATTTTATTCATTAAAGTAAGTACCATTACAATCAACACATTTTTACCAACGAGTTACAAGTTTGTTTATTCCGGTAACATAAAAACCTGGAGTTCTGGAGCTGATGAACTCTTTGAATGTACTTTCAGCATCAGTTTGATTTTTGAACTTCTCTCACAGGAAGCCATCAAGGTGCTTGAAAAAGTGGTAGTCAGTGGGAGAAAGGTCTGGGGAATAAGCTGGATGGGGAAGAACTTCGTAGCCAAGTTCCCTCAACTTCTGGAGTGTCATTAGTGAAACGTGTGGTCAAGCATTGTCATGAAGAATAATTGGCCCTCTTCTATTGACCAGTCTGGGATGGAGGAGTAGCAGTTTTTCATTCATTTTGGCATTTTTATGGCAATATGTTTCAGAAGTAATGTTTTTTCTGGGTTTTAAGAAGTTATAGTGGATGAATCCAGCAGTACACCACCAAACAGTCACCATAACCTTCTTTTTGAAGAGCTTGGGTTTAGGGAAGGTCTCTGATGCTTCATTTTGGTGTAACCACAGCAAAGAACGATTTTTTTTTTATTATACAGAATCCACTTTTCATTACAAGTTACAAAACGGACGAGAAATGGATTGCTCTGGTTATGGAGAAGAAGCGACGAGCATATTTCATATCTGCACATTTTCTGATTTTCATTCAAATAGTGTGGTACCCATTTGTCGAGCTTTTTTGATTTTCCAATCACATGCAAATGGTTGCAGGCAGTTTTCTGGCTAACTTGAAGTTCTTTTATCAGTTCTTGAGTGGTTTTACATGGATCTTTCTCAACAACGGTCTTTAATTGACTGTCATTGATGACAGATGGGTGTCCACTATGCTCACGATCTTCAAGGCTCAGGTCTCCACTGTGAAATCATTTAAACCATTTTCAAGCTGATTACTTACTGGTCATTTTCTCACCAAATGTTTTGTTGATATCGCAACCAGTTTCAGCTGTTTTATGTCCTCTTCTGAAGTTGAATAGCAAAATTACTCATATATCATACTTTGACAGTTCCATTTCAAATAGTTGTAACAATGGTGAAAAAAATATCAATGTTAATTTATTGATGCATTTGGGAAAGTCTATGTCTGTATTATCAGACAATTGCAAAAAAAATGTTTAAAAAATTCAGAACTCTGCATAAATCCAGTACAAATTGTTCATAGTTCAAAATGTCCCTTACTTTTTACACAACCTGATAGTTTTCAGAGATTCAGCACAACACAAGATGAGACAAGGCTGACCTTTTGAAGTACAGATGCTACTCATTTTTACCAGCTGAGTGGACCGGAGCAACACAGAATAAAGTGTCTTGCTCAAGAATACAACACATCACTGGGTACTGAGCTCACAACCTTTCAATTGCAAACCAAATACCCTAAACACTAAGCCACATGCTTTCACCATTTGCTAGATAGAACCCGTATAGCCTCATGCGCGTATGCGTATAACTTTTAATTGGCAGAAAGTTACAAAAGTGCCTCAAGAGCTAAGAGTTTTGTGCATGGTACTTATTAAACTGCCTTCAAATCTGGGAGTTTGCTTCTTTATATAGAATGAAATGCAATTATTTCCAGAGAATTCACTTAGAAATTGAATTTAAAAGTTATGTAAAAAATGTGTATCTTTCAAATAGTCAGCTTGGCAAGCAGTAAAAATGAAAAGAAAACACACACATATATTACATATGGTATTACCTATATACATAAGCTATTGCCCATAGACACACACACACACACATACACAAATATACAATACATATACTTGCACTATTATAGTGTGTGTGAGAGAGAGACAGACAGACAGCATATTTTCAGACAATGGATTACAACAATACTGAGGTACTCCAGTCAAGGGTTTGAATGACTTGTTTTTCTTTATTTTTTTTACTGCTTAACTGGCAGGCTATGTGAAAAAAATACAGATATTTCCTGTGGTCTAAATTAATTTTTAAACTTATATTCCAGCAAAAATTGTAATTATTTCAGTATAAAGAAGTAAATTCAGTTTGACAAGTGTCATGCTCAAAACTCAGAATCACATTATGATGTTCCCACATCATCTCAATCCCCACAGCTAAATGACTTTCAAATAAATAACTGAAGAGTTATCTACAATACATATATTTCATATATATATATATAACAAACTACATGTGACAACAAAGGAGGTAAACCTCAACATCAGTGGAAATAGAGAACTATATTGATTGTTTAATACAGATGTGGAGACTTACTTACTGATCTTTAAGTTTCTATGTCAACAATTCAATGATCATTGTATGCCTTCAGCTGTGCAAGTCCAGTGCATATGGCACCATCAATTACATTTTTGAGAGAGAGAGAGAGAGAGAGAGAGAGAGAAAGAGAGGTGGGGACTCCTCACAGGTAAGGAACATAAATACAAATTCTTCTGAATGGGAAACACCACTATAGTTGGTGTAGTGGTCATATTGTTAGGAGAGAAATAGATAAAGTATTGAAGTAGTTAGAGAAAGAGAATAATTACGCTTAGACTAGGTATGGGCACTGAATGCAGAGGATGTGTGATGGTGGAAAAAAATGAAGTGAACATGTTCTTTTGGTTGTGTGATGTTGGTGTGCATGTAAAACAGATCGCAAATAAGCTGAATGGAAAACTGGGTATAAAAGGAATCAGCTGTAGTGGTAAGATGAGAAAGACTGATCTGTTATTGATGTGTATAAAGGATTGTAGTTAGGTAAAGAAGTGCTTAATATTCCATGTGGGAGAAAGCTGAGGAGGAGGAAGACATGGAAGAAAATAATAAAAAGAAAATGGTGGAAGTTGACCTCAGGAAGCTAAACTTTATGAACGAGATGACAAAGGACCATGAAAAATAGTGAAATCTTATGTTGAAAAGGACTTATTCAACCTTGGAAAGCATGGAAAAATGATTCAAATGATGATGATGATGACAATGGTGACAATAATGACGATGATGATGATAATGATGTTGATGACGGTGATATACTACTTTGCAAATGGTGTAATAAACAAAACAAGATTACTCAATACACATAGTAGAGTGAAATAGTTTATTCTTTTACTCTTTTAATTGTTTCAGTCATTTGACTGCGGCCATGCTGGAGCACCGCCTTTAGTCAAGCAAATCGACCCCGAGACTTATTCTTTGTAAGCCTAGTATCTATTCTATCGGTCTCTCTTTGCCAAACCGCTAAGTGACGGGGACATAAACACACCAGCATCGGTTATCAAGCAATGCTAGGGGGACAAACACAGACACACACACACACACATATATATATATATATATATATATATACACATATACAACGGGCTTCTTTCAGTTTCTGTCTACTGAATCCACTCACAAGACTTTGGTCAGCCCAAGGCTATAGTAGAAGACACTTGCCCAAGGTGCCATGCAGTGGAACTGAACCCGGAACCGTGTGGTTGGTAAGCAAGCTACTTACCACACAGCCACTCCTGCGCCTAGTTATAAATTCATAGCAGTATATGTGTGTCTGATTGTGTGTAGGTGTGTTCTGACAATGGATTACAGAAATCTTGGGGCACTATATTCAAGGGTTTTTAGTCAATTATATTGACCGTGGTACTTTGTCTGTAGAGAGATAGAAGGAAGTCATTAAAATTAATAATATTTGTATACCACAGGAGATGATCTGATGTTGGTATCTAATTAGTAAAGTTGGTGCAACAAATCAATTCTAATTGATCTGATTTACTCAAGAACAACAGCAACAACAAAGTTGGGTCTAAAGAGATCAATACTATTTTAGAGCCAATGAGAAAGCCGCTTTGTAATTTCCTGACTTGTTAGAAATTGCAACCAAGCCACCCTCAAATTGTAATAACCCACTGTCTTAAAAAAGATAGAAGAAGGGGTACATTGGACAATGTAGTCCAAAATATAAGGGTAGAGGTCAGGATCATCATGACTAGAATACTTTTGATGATAGGTCTTCTTCATTGCTTCATCAGGGTTGACTTAGGACTAAAAAAAAAACATTAATTTGAAAAGTCAAACAGCTGAGGCTTCTGTTGATGCTTTGTATAGAATTGTAATTTTGTTTTTCTTATGGCTGTGTCTGAATATAACGAGTGTTATTCATCGTCTGTGATGCTTCAACTGAACTCCTAATTATCAATGGAGGGAAAGGAAGAAATTAAAACAGTTAATTAAGAATGCTAAACGATAATGAAGGAAAGCAAATATTGGTTGTTATTATTGATGTTATTGTTGTTGTTTAACCCCAGGTCAAACCTATCACCAACCATAATCATTGCATCTTTGTAAGGATATCTAGGACTACATTGTTCAATGTGTCTTTTCTCTGGGATGCAAGTGTGTGGTTTGATGAAGGTTTAGCTACTATTTTTAGGTTTTAGTGACTTCTTTGTTGGCTTAAGTAAGTATTCATTTTTGTTGTGTTTTAGTCCTTGGTCAGCTTTTGCTGACCTCTGGTTATAAGTTTCCTTATGAAAACCTATGAAAAAAGGTCATTCCAATTATGACCACCCTGTCTTTCTGTCAAGTATTGTGTATCAAAGACTACATTATTCAATGCATCTTTCTCTTTGTTGGAGCAACAGGGTGTAATAAAAGAGAGATTTGTTTGCTATTTCTAGCTAGCAGGTTCATGAACCATACAGAGGCATACTATTGAAATGTTTATTGTTGTTTCAAATAGGAATAATTTAAGCATTAAAGATAAAGACAAGGTATACAAAGTGATAAAAAAAAATACTTAGGATCAAGCTTAGGGATATCCCAGCCCTATGATTGCTTCCCATCATATCCTAAAAGACCAAGGGATTTTTTCCAATTGAAGGTATGATTTGAACTCAGCACACACAGAGTTGAAACAGACACCTCAAGGTATCTTTTTCAACATTTTTACATTCTATCAATCTAGTACCCTGCCCTGGTATTTTATGTATTGATCCTGAAAAATTACAAAATTATAAAATTGATTTTGGAACTGGTGTTGTATATAAACTATTCTAAACATGCCACGTATTTTTCAGCTATTGGACCTAACCAAGTAGACCATTAATCAAAAGCACTCGAACCATACCCATCCAATCTTTTTTTTTTTTTTCTTCCTCCTGGGATATAGTGTATCTACATCAGCATCATCCCTTTCGTTTTTAGATGGAAGGATGTGATTCAGGGAAGATTTGGCTACTATTTCTAGTAGATTCAAGGCCTGCAAAAAAAGGCTCTATAACTGGCTCCTTAGTGCTCATTCTAATAATGTTGTTGGTGTATCTGTGAGAGCTTTGGGTCAACCAAAGTCTTTTGAATGAAATTTGTAAGATATGAACTGTCTGGAAGATCACTGTAGGGACTGTTTAATACCACAATTTAGGGGTCTAATTAAAGTTTGTACTAGCTGGGGAGAAGGTCCTTGATTATGCCACCCACCACCATCATCCTGTCACACAGAAAAGCACACACACACACACACACACACACACACACACACACACACACATACACACACTACATAATTCATATTAAAAAATATTACACTCTAAAAATGCTGCTCAGGAAAAAATGCTTACCCACATACACATAAGATCCAGGTGGTTGCTACATTAGTGCCATCACCTGATCCTTAGAAGCAGAATTCACTTAACTGCAAGCAGTTAAATAAAACCTTTTCCTCTCTTCTGCCAATAAATCTCAGAAGCCCTGAAAATGGCCATGCCAAGAGTATTGCCCTTCCCTTCTTCCTCTGAATAAATAAACCATATTTAAAAGAAAAAAAATTAAAAACACTTACATAAACATCATTTATTGGATATCAGATTCACTGTTGAATATGCAGACAACTGATTAGCTATAAGTTAAAGTACATACAGTGCAGCCAATATTATACCTCCGTGTACATATTCTACTGCCAAAACTACAGTAGCAATTCAGGCCAAATCTGAAATTATGTTCATAGCTCACAGTTCATAAATATATATGCTTGTCAATTACATATGATTACATCAGTGGGTCCGTGTGTGAAAGAGAGAGAGTGTGTGTGAGTTTGTAAGTATGTGTGTGTCTGTGTATGTGAATGTGCTTAAGCACTCTTAAAAGCACAAACACAAATACATCTTCACTTGTCTTGTCTTCTGGATGAAGTGATTATTTCTGGTGTTTACTTACAGCAATACTCAGTGCTACTAATAACTTCTCCAGAAGATGAGACAAAGAGAAGACTAGACTAGAAACATCAATGAATCATATAGGAACTTTATCATAAACAAAATATCAACGACTTATAATAAAGAAATACAAAATACCCCTTAATAAAAATATTAAAACTCAAGAGCAGTTGTTTTCTTAAAAATGCATGTTGAAAAGAAAAAGTTTTCACACCACATCATGTACACAAACTAATGAATATATATAATTAGGTGCGGGCATGGCTGTGCATATAGGCTGTGCAGGTAGGCACAGGTATGGCTGTGTGGTAAGAAGCTTGCTTCTGACCGACCCAAGCTGGAGTGCTTGGAAGAAGCACTAAGTTTCAAGAGTGAGGGCCGGGAAGAGATAAGAGGATAAGTGCCTCATAATGACAGGGTGTGTAGCCCTCAAAAATTGTAAGAGGCATGTGCCTCATTTTTTGTAATTGTGTTGAAAATTGTAAAGTAAGAGGTTTATTGCCTCAGTTTGTTAAAATTTTGTAATTTAAAAAAAAAAGAACAAAGTTTTAGAGAAGCAAAGTTCAGCGGGTGGCTTCGTCTTCTCCCATCTATATCATCATGTACACTATTCATTTCATCTCATTAATGTTTTTGTCCAGCCCGCTTTGCTTCTTGCAACTCTGTGTTCAGCCCTAGTGGCTAATTTGATGAAATAAAGAAGCTTGCTTCCTAATCACATGGTCCCAGGTTCAGTCCAGAGCAGTAGTACCTTGGGTGAGTGTCTTCTACTATAGGCTGAGGCCAATCAAAGTGAGTACATCTGGTAGATGCCCATCGTGCGTGTGTGTGTGTGTGTGTGTGTAAAAAAAACTTTGTATCTATGTTTGTCCCCTACCACTGCTTAACAAATGGTACTGGTGTGTTTACATTTCCATAACTTAGCAGTTCAGCAAAACAGACCGACAGAATAAGTATCAGGCTTAAAAATAAAATGTAATAGGGTTAATTTATTCGATTAAAATTCTTCAAGGTGGTGCCCCAGCAAGGTCACAGTCTAATGACAGAAACAAGTAAAAGATAATAGAAAAAAAAAGGTCATTACACACACACACGCATACACACACACTCACTCTCCCCTCTTTTTCTCTCTCTTCCTCCCTTTCTCTCTCTCCCCTCCTTTTCTCTTTCTCTCTCTCTCTCACACATGCACACACAGAGACATATATACACATATGTTCATTTCTGTTAATTTATCAAGAAGCAGTATTTTACAGAACTTAGTATGTAAAAGACAGAGTATTCTTTAACATTTCTTAAAAGAATGACTCTAAATTAGCAATACTCTTGAATTTCGCATTTCTGCTCTTTCAGCTCGTAATCTGAGATTGTTGCCTCATAAATCATTGAATGTTTGAATGTATTTTAAAATATTATATGAAAACTATAAAGAAATGCTTATCTCAACATTTTTTTAAAAAAAACTGTGCAAGTAATATTTATAAAAATGGCTGTTTCAAGATCATATTTTCCATCTCATTTCAGGCTCTCATGAGAATGCAAAAATAATCTATAAATCACGCATACATCCATGCAAGCACACACACACACACACACACACACACACACACACAGGCACAGATGTACACATGCATGCACATACATACACATATAAATACTTATATTCACACACACACATACATATGCACACAAGCACAGACATGAATGTGTATGTTCGGATGAATGCATTTGTTTAAATATATGTGAATGCATGTGTGTATTGTGTGTGTGCATGTGTGTTTGTTAAAAGTGTTGCATATGTGAGATCATCAAAGATTGGGGGGGCCTAGTAATTGTAGTAACATTGTGTGTTACTAATGCATAGAGAAGTGTAAGAGAGATTGTTTCCTTAATATGTATAACGACTGGTGTGAAATGTGTACATTAAATCTGAATGAAGTATGTATATAGAAAAATAAAGAGCACTGAAGTATGGCAGCAATTGTATGGGTGTGTGTGAGTTTGTGTGTGTGATTAAAAGTAACAGGAAGGTCGTTAATAAACAGAAGACAATACAAGCCCTGTTCCTTCCCACTTACAAAATTAGGAGCTCTTCACACTTATGTTAAGTTCTCTATCCAAATAATTCAATCTCCTTGGTTAGTGCACTGCCTGCTTCATCACAGGTGAAGTAGTGTACCAACTGCAGAAATCAAGTCATTATTACCAAATCCATGGTGACATCTAAATTGTTATCACCATCCAGCATTTCCTTCAAAATCCTTGACGTCCGTATAACTAAACTAACCTGCTTAGCAAATATTATTATTACAGGATCATTTGTAGACAAAGCAGTTCATCACTGCTTCCGCAAGATTAGTAAGAATTGCAACTCTCACATACTTCAACATTACATTGAATATGCAGCGAGTTTGTCTTTCCCCTGGTGTATGTTTGAAATAGGCGCAGGAGTGGCTGTGTGAAAAGTAGCTTGCTTACCGACCACATGGTTCCGAGTTCAGTCTCACTGCGTGGCATCTTGGGCAAGTGTCTTCTACTGTAGCCTCGGGCCGACCAAAGCCTTGTGAGTGGATTTGGTAGATGGAAACTGAAAGAACCCCAACATATATATGTATGTGTGTGTGTGTGTGTGTGTGTGTGTGT
>NC_068983.1:29056370-29060061 GCF_001194135.2 Octopus bimaculoides
TTGTTCCCCTAGCATTGCTTGACAACCGATGCTGGTGTGTTTACGTCCCCGTCACTTAGCGGTTCGGCAAAATAGGCCGATAGAAAAAGTACTAGGCTTACAAAGAATAAGTCCCGGGGTCGATTTGCTTGACTAAAAGGCGGTGCTCCAGCATGGCCGCAGTCAAATGACTGAAACAAGGAAAAGAGTAAATGGGAAAGAGTAATCAAATTCTTTGCAAACTCTTGCTAACAAAGCACCAGCCTCTAGCTTCTTTTCACGTTCCTGTTTCTGACTCATACAGATATAGTCACATGTTTTTCCGTTTAGATTATTACTGTCCCTCAAAGCCATGATGTAAAACACAAGGCTGGAAGATGTGTAATTACTGACATAGCAAAGAAAATACAAGGCAATTAAAGTTACATTGTGTATGGTGGTTATTATCATAGTGTGTTCTGTGCTACCAGGTAGAACATACTAACCTGGCTTTAGCAGTACTCAAAAATAAACGTACAGTTTTTTCAACAATTCTCCAATTGACATCATAGCTCACTGCTTTCTCCTTTAAAGACAAGATGCAATTTGATAGTTTTGATTCATTTCCTTTGTCAATGTTCTTTCAGGAAGTGGTACAGTTTCAACATCTTTTAAAACGTTCTTTTGTCATATAAATATATCACAAATTGGTGCTAAGGTTAGGGTCTAAAGGTTTAACCTCTGCATAATATATGACAGGCTATGTATTGAAGAATCCATTTAAAAGGCATGTAGTATTGTCCCTATGTGATGGCCAATGCTCTGTGTAGGAAAGACTAGGAAAACAGAGATTAGTGTGCAATCTGAGAATTGTATGCAACATGATGGAAGGGAAGAGACAAGCGAGAGAGCTTGAATGAAGTAACAATAGGAAAGGTAAGGAGAGAAAAGAGAAAAGGTAGCATGTCATAGGTCAGAGGTTGAAGCCTATTTGTGTGTGACATAATGCCAATCAGTCATGTAACTTTTCCCTAGATGCAGTCTACAATGTTTTTGTGTGAAGCCCTTGGCTATGTTAGATATTACACTGAGACTGATTGAAGGCACCAAATTGCATTATGGTGATACATTTTGACTATGTTAGTTGAGGGTGGCTTAGGTTCAGGAATATACTTAATGTGTTCACTTAACCCATTGCTTCCATACTTTGTTGTAAAAGCTTGCAGCTATATTGAATGTTGTTTGTCTGAGATACAAGAGTCTCTTTGCCAATATTACAGATAAGGTTTTCAAGAAGAATGAAGGGATAGCAGGAGTCCCTGTTGATGCATATTTTATTTTTTATCTTTTACTTGTGGCTATGTTGAGGCATCTGAGTCAATCAAATCGTATTTCTTTTTTATAAGCTTGGTACTTATTCTCTCAGTATCTTTTGCAGACAGCTAAGTTACAGAGGCCTAAACACACCAACAACAGTTGTCAAGTAACGATGGGAGACAAACACAGACATAAACACACACACACATATATATATATATATACAGTAAGCTTTTTTCAGTCTCCATCTACCAGATCCGCTCACAAAGCTTCGGTTGGCCTGAAGCTTTAGCAAAAGACACTTGTCCAAGGTGCCATGTAGTAAGACTGAACCTAGAACCATGTGTTTGGGGAACAAACTTCTTACCTCTCAGCCATGCATGCATCTATGGTTTATCTGTATTAAGATATAAGTTGACATTTAGGAAACCAACTATTGTGATATTAGTAATTACAGTAATACTAAATCCAAATTTATTAAATGTACCAATTAGATCTTTCTTTATCCAATCTCAGTCGTGTCCATTTATATTGTTAGAAATAGCTAGATTGCCATCCCTATTCAAACCTACATCCAATATGTAAAATCTGGATTTTAGCTTATCAAGGATGAATAATCAAATCAGATCACAGACTTCAGCTCTATCAAAGCAATCCAAAGTGATATCAAATGAATCATTAGTATTCATCAAGCATACAATGTTATTGTTGAAAGCAGTATTTTCCTAGCATTCATGATTAAATCAACTTCATTGTTATCAATAACATAAAATTTTTTTTTTCAAATTCCAGGGCCTTGGAAAGAAGGGATTTGGAAATTGATGGGTAGCATTCAGCCACATTAAACTGGGCGAATTCTCATTCATTTTTATCTCCATTATGGCTAAACTAGTTAACTACTGCATTATCATTCTGTTGTATCTTGTAGGCATTTCTAGTTTTTGTCATTTATGCAGCTGGGTACGTGTTTGCTAACTTTCTCCAGCTCACTTTTAGAATTGGTTTATTAGCATACATTTCAGGCTTGTGGTCTTTAAAGGTTTTGTATGCTTTGTGTTTAGCTTTGCATTGCACCTTCTTATCAAGTTCAAGCAACTTTGCTATTAGTTTTGCACCACAATTAATGCCATTGTATATATTTGTGCTGGCTTTCAAATATTTTTGTGTGACATTGTTCAAGAGTATGCATGCTTGTCTAGTTTGAACAGGATTTTTGGGGGGTTTTTGGGGGTTTTTTTTATCAGAATAGTGTAGATTTCTTTGGAGAATTCATTATATAGTCACAATATCAGATTATAAATTTCAGTTTATGTTGGAAAGCATTGCAATGTTTTGTTTGGTCTTTTTTAATATATTTTACCATACTGATTATTTCTATATTTTCTTCAAAATTCTCAAGTTCTTTTATCTATGGTAAGCAGTTGTGATCGTAGTGGATAGTATTTTCATTACAACTGTATTGTATAGTGGTATTCTCTGATTGTTTTCATGAAAATGCACATCCAGTGCATTTTTTTTTTTAATGAATTCTTCCACTTTATTTATTAGCCATATGCTATATATCTTGTGCAGTGACAGACACAATTTCCACTGAATACAGGAGAATGTTTAATTCTATGTTCAAACTATCCTTCTTAGATCATTAAGAGTGCTCAACACAGTGTAGCAGTATACAGCTAGTAGTGTTTGCGAGATCATTTACAAAGTGAAAACATAAATGAAGGAAAAGAGAACTCAATGAGATATTAGCCATCAAAGCAGACTTTGTAACAAATATTTATTAACACAGCCAACTTAACTTGGATGAGCTGTTTTAAATGCTGTAGGCTGTGGTAATTGTCCTGAAAACAAATCATCTTGTATAGACATTAGGTGTTACAAAAGCACAGATTATATTAGCAGACAAAAATTTTGTCAGCATTGTTGTATTAGATAGGACTGGTGTATTTTATGATTTTAGTATAAATTGTGCATCATCAGCATTATAGGCATAGGAGTGGCTGTGTGGTAAGTAGCTTGCTTACGAACTTCATGGTTCCAGGTTCAGTCCCACAGAGTGGCACCTTGGGCAAGTGTCTTCTACTATAGCCTCAGGCTGACCAAAGCCTTGTGAGTGGATGTGGTAGACGGAAACTGAAAGAAGCCCGTCATATATATATATATATATATATAACGTGAGAGAGTTAGGGGTTGGGGGTACAACCCACTAAGGGATAGTATCTATCCAGTATACTGCTGGGAGGGTACCCAATTATTGCTACACTAGTGCTATACTAGGTGCAATCAATGGGAGCGGGTAAAAGTGGAGGTTTTACCCAAAATTTGTGTAACAATTAGAAAATGGAGGATAATATGCTGAACCCAACTACTTGCAGATGGTGTATCCCGTTGAATTCATTAATTTAATTCATAGCAA
>NC_068983.1:29060638-29061389 GCF_001194135.2 Octopus bimaculoides
TTGTCCCCCGCAACATCGCTTGACAACCGATGCTGGTGTGTTTACGTCCCCGCTATTCAGCAGTTCGGCAAAAGAGACTGATAGAATAAGTACTAGGCTCACAGAATAAGTCCTGGGGTCGATTTGCTCGCCTAAAGGCGGTGCTCCAGCCTGGCCACAGTCAAATGACTGAAACAAGTAAAAGAGTAAAAGAGTGAAAGAGCAATTTACACTGAAATTATGTAATACAAATAGTCTCAACCACCAGTGCTGAGGAAATTTTCGTTTATGAAGTCGTATCAAAAATTTCCTAGGCTAGTTTTGTAGTGTGCCAACAGATGGCAGCACACAGTTGTGTGAGCAGTGAGAGCTAGCAGTGACCTTCATGAGACAGTGTGCCAAATGACATCACTGTGTTTACTTTGCCTGTTGTGAAATTTGTGTTTTTTGTGATCAGGTGTATGCTGTAGTCTGTGATTTTGTCGTGGACAAGAAGTTGGAGAGCAAAATGTCAACATGAAATTTTGAGTTAAACTTGGGAAGTCTACTACAGAGACATTGAGTACAACCCTGAGACAAAGTAGCAGTCATCATCACAATAGAAGAGCCCTTCATCTCCATGACCAAATAAGGCACAACCAGAGCTGCAGCTCAATCAAGAGCATACTCTTTTACTCTTTTACTTGTTTCAGTCATTTTACTGCGGCCATGCTGGGGCACCGCTTTTAGTCGAGAAAATCGCCCCCAGGACTTATTCTTTGTAAGCCTACTA
>NC_068983.1:29061435-29070925 GCF_001194135.2 Octopus bimaculoides
ATATATATATATATATATATATATATATATACATATATACAACGGGCTTCTTTCAGTTTCTGTCTACCAAATCCACTCACAAGGCTTTGGTTGGCCCGAGGCTATAGTAGAAGACATTTGCCCAAGGTGCCACGCAGTGGGACTGAACCCGGAACCATGTGGTTGGTAAGCAAGCTACTTACCACACAGCCACTCCTGTGCTCATCATTTTATTTTTTTGGGGCATCCAGACCATTAACTGAGATCTCTTCTGCAATGCTCTGAAGCATATGAGGAAGGACATTTGGTGAAAATGACCTGATCAGTAGAGCACAAAGAACTGGATTCTTCATGATGGCAATACACTCTGTCACCGAGCTCTCCTTACTCTTGAGTTTCTTGCCAAAAACAACATGGTATCACTTCCACACCTGCCCTATTCACTAGATTTAGCACCTCCAAGGATCTTACTGTTCCCCCAAAATGAAAATGCAGCTCAGCGGTTGCCGTTTTAACACTGTCGTCAAGATCAAGACATTATTGCAGAAGATCCTTGACTTGTTTATAGAAAATTACTTCCAGGCTGGATTCAAAAGTAGCAGGAATACTGGAACTGGTGTACTGCTGTGCAAGGTGGCTATCTCAAAGGAGATCATGTTAAAACTTAGATAAATAAGTTATCTTTTATTAAACATAACTAGTCCAGGAACTCTTTGATACCACCAATATAATGTGCTTTTTTAGCACCTAATGGCTAAGAGAACAATTTATCAGGATGATAATCACAGACTATAGCATTCAAAACAATATATCCAAGCTAAGCTAGATATGCTAATTAATAGAGAACTCAATACCTTAGAAGAGTAAATATTTAATGCTTTGATTAAAGTTCAGCTTCTAGTATTCAGTTAATGGAAGTTTCATATCTTCAGGATATTCATCATACTGGAACTGAGCTTAATGAACTGTTGATCCTCTAACAATCACATCATTTAAATCTTGTTCAGATAATTGTTTGCTTACATATTGAGCTTGGAATGATGACGGTGTTCCAGTTTATTTCATGTGTGTGAGTATATTCACACATACACACACATACCAGCACATATACACATGAAATAGAGGCATACACTTACACATTTATACATATTAGCACAAACTGCTATATATATATATATATATATATATATATATATATATATATATATATATATACACACACACACACACACACACATACACTTACATACATACATATAAATATAAATATATATCTTTATATGTATATATATATATATATATTTATATTTATACATTTATATATATATATATAAATATATATATAAATAAAAGGGTAAAGGAATATTAATTAATTAATAAATTAATAATTAATAATTTTTATATTAGAAAACACTTGCCAAAGGTGCCACACAGTGGGACTGAACCTGAAACCATACATATGAACAATTGCAGCATGGAAGATGTTTGTAAGCCATTCAAGAACACACAAAAACCATTAGTTTCACTTCAACATTTAAATTTCATATGTGTCAAAATATTTTCGTTGCTTTGAAACGATGACCTGTTCACTAGCAAAAGTTCATGCTACGTATACATATAAATGCGGAGTAGATGGAATGGGGACAACAGATGAAGGGAAATATTCTTTATGTTGCATGTCTCATCCCTCTGTTTTTTTTCATTGTTCAAAAAAAGTTTGTTTTCTGTTTTCGTTTCTCATTGTGTTTAGCGTCTTTTGTGATGTCCTGTACCCATATGTGCACGTATGTATACATATAGATGTAGGTATGTACATATATGTATGGATATATGCATATATTTATATATTATTTATATTCTTATTATATATATATATATATATATATATATATATACACATACATTCATATATATATATTGATATACACACACACACATTCATGTGTATACATATATCAGCCATCACCCTCATTGTTTTCAACATTTGCATACACACACACACACACACACACACACACACACCGTACACTGCTTACCACACCTGGGCATATATCAACAGCAGCAGGCACATTATTTAGAGTACGCCGTAACCTAACACCATCAGCGGACAAATGATTTCTGCAAGTTGAAGAAACAGCATTAGTGCTGACTTTTCAGAGAATCTCAGTTAACATTGAGTGAAGAGGAGAATTGAACTAGCATCGAGTTTATAGCTACAAGTCAATACCGCAATGGATGTTGAAGAGATATTTGATCCTAGCCTAACATAAGCTGACAGGTGGAAAACTTTTACAGATTTGCGTGGAGTGGGGATGAATTGAGGTTGATACATATTCATCGATTCTGCCCACTATTGGTTAGAACCCATTTTATGTAAGATCTCACTAGATTGATGTCTGTAGAATCTATAATACAAGAAGGAGATGCATTTGCCAGCTGGAAAAGTATGATTATGTGTGTTTCATTGATGCATGTCAGAACAGATTCCAACGCTGACTTATAGATCTTATATAGAACACTGTCTAAGTTTTACATTACTCTAGAAAGGTTCCATAACACACTTTGCATGTGCACACACACACACATATATGTACTTATACACACACACATATATGTACTTATACACACACACATACATACAGGAAAAATTATAAAGCTTGTGTAATGGAACAATATATAGGGTTTAGCTGTTGTCATTGTTGGGAAGACAGGTGGTTGTGGTGGTGGTGGTGGTTGTGGTGGTAGTAGCAGTGCTAGATAAGAGAAAGCAGTACTCAGATAAACAAAATGTAACACACCTAGTTGTTATTATTGGTTTGAACTGGTTTGCTGCATTAATTTTTCTCAAATGACTTGAGCATAGGTACAAATATCTAAACTTTTAATTTTGCTAGTGCACACCATCATTGGAAGATCTAACATGTTCAATGTGGAGAGAAAAGCCCTGCATTCATTGTAAAGGACAGATGTTCATTGTTGAGAAAAGAATCAGTGTTCACTGTTTGGAGGTGGACTGGTTTTTACAATAAAGAGAAGGGTTTATGTTCACTGTGTGCAATGATCATTGTTCACCATCAAGAACAATGCCATACATATCAAGGTCCCATACATATCAAGGAAAGAACCTGTGATCTCTGTTGGATAAGGGCTATTTATCAAATAATTCCTAGGATGGAATTGTTAGAGGGCCAGGAGAGATTCTTCACAGTATCTGTTTCAACATATAACCTTATAGCCATGTGGATATAACATCAGAAGGCTGTATTGGTCAAATTCTCCAGCATGAACATGATGCTTTGTAAGCATGATAGCAAAAGGCTAAATTTAACTGCAATATTAAAATGTACCAAGTGGATTTATAACATTGGAATGCTATGACAGTCAAACTCTCCAGCATGAACATGTAACCATGTAGACATAACATCAAAAGACTAAGTAAAACTCTCCAACATGAAGCTAAGTGGATATAACATCAGATTATCTAACTTTCCAACATTAAAATGGCACTGTGCAGCAATAAAATCAGAAGACTAAATGTCTGACTTAAAAAGAAGTAACTTTGTGTTCTATGGAACAAAACATTTCTTGTTAAGAAGCAGAGGTTGTAGTCAATTGATTTTAACCTTAGTTTCTTGCCGATAATGGTGATGGGCTAGCAAAATAGAATGTCAGACAAAATTTCTTGCAGCATTTAGTTGTGGTATTTAGTTAGTTTCTAATTTTAAATTATTTTGGATTTGATAAAATAAACTATCACTAAGTACAGGGTTCGATATAATCAACCAGACTAAGGTGGCGAACTTGCAGAATTATTAACATATTGAGCAAAATATTGGGTCATCCCATAAATAATGCGGTTTTCTCAATTGCATGAACTAAAAGTCAGCAGTGGATGGGACAAACTACCTGCATCAACTTGCTATAAAAGCAGGTAGTAATTTTACCTTGTATTTATTCTTGATGCAAGTTTTGAAGAGTGCAGTTCGATTGTTAGAGTTATTTTTTCAAAACTATAATGAAAGTGACAAAGGAGCATATTCAACATATTTTGCTTCATGAGTTCAATAAAGGCAACAACACAATGGAAAGTGCAAGGAGTATTATTGCAGTATATGAGGATCAGACAATAAGCATAAGCCAGTATCAACAGTGCTTCCAGAAATTCCAAGCCGGAAACTACAGCCTAGAAGACGAGCCTCATCCTGGAAGATCTGTAGAGACCAACGCAGATGTCCTGCAAACCCTGGTCGAACAAAATCCCATCGTAACTGGGGAGGAACTAGCAGAGAAGCTTGGATTTGGTCATTCAACCAGTCATTCAAGTCAGCACTAGAAGAAAAACGACCATTTTTGGTTTCAAGATGAAAGGTATTCTTTCATCAGGATAATGCTTGGCCACATACAGTGAGAATGACATTCCAAAGGCTGGAGCAGTTTCAATGGGAAACGATGCTCCACCCACCATATTTGCTGGACATTGCCCATCTGATTATCATTTATTCCACAATCTTCAAAATTATTTGGACAGAAAAAATATGAATTCTGTAGATGAGATCAGAACAAGTACTGGAGGAGTATTTTTTATCACAGACAAGTGAATTTTGGAAGAGGAGCCTTGCAAGTCTACCAGATAGATGGAAGAGCATTGCAGAAAATGAAAGAGAGTATATTTTAAATTAAAAAAGAACTTTGTTTATCTTAATTTTGAAAAATAAAAGTATTAAAAAAATCACATTATTTATGGGATGACCTAATATTTAGGCGGCATTTCATCAGGCTTTACATTCTGAGTTCAAATTCTGCCAAGGTTGACATTGCTTTTTATCCTTATGAGGTTGAAAAAATAAGTACCAATTGAACACTGGGATCACTGTGATCAACTTACCCCACTCCTGAAATTGCTGGCTTTGTGCCAAAATTTTAAACCAATATTGTGAGTAAGACTAAGGCAGCAAGCTTGCAAAAACCATTACCATGCTGGAGAAAATGCCTAGAGTAATTTTTTTTCGCAATTTAACATCCTGAATTTAAATGCCACCAAGTTTGTCTTTACTTTTCATTCTTTCGGGGACAATAAAATAAGTACCAGTTGAGCACTGGGGTTAATGTAATTGACTTACTCCAACCCCTGAAATTACTGGTCTTGCGCCAAAATTCGAAACCAATATACTCAACAATATTCTGCCCTGCATCCTATCTTAATATGAGTCTTTAACATCGATTTTAGAAAGCAATATTATAGATGCTGATTAGTAGTATGATTGAAGATGTATCTCAAAAATTAGCAGATTAAAATTATACATTAATACTTATTTTTACTTTGTATGCTCCCTCTCACATACAAGCCCAACCATGTTCAATTTAATGACTATAAGATGTTTAATTTTAAAATAATATATTTATTCTGTATCATCTGGTATGTAGTGAAACAAAAGTGTGTCACCATCCAGTCCTTAAAAGACTGGAAAGCATCGACTTAGATGCTCCCTTGTTGGTTAATATCAGGTTCCTGTGTTGAGCCCTTAGGTATGATATATAACTATTTGTTTCAGTCTGGTGAGCTTACTCTTACATTTTCAGTTCGGTGATTTACAGTATGAGAGGATCTAGTTAGAAAAAAAATAATTGCTCCCTCCAGCAATGTAAGCTCATGAACGCTATTCTACCTCAGATACTATGAAAAAATGTGTAAAGCAGTCACTGGAAAAACAAAACAAAAAACAAATATTTCATGAAAATAAGAAAAAAAAAATTTTAATAAACTAAACTTCTTTTCTTGAACATATACAGTTGATTAAACTATCTATCACAGGACATCTTGAGCCAGAGGGCAACTGTATGTAGGCATTCTAGATGTTAAGTCAAGTATAACTTCATATGATCTAGTATATATAACATTAGCTAAGGATATGTACACACTAAGAAACAAACAAAAAGAGAAGGAAAGAAAGAAAGAATAAAGAAAGAAAGAATAAAGAAAGAAAGAAAGAAGATACATACATGCATAGACAAACAGATGGACAGACAGACAGACAAACATATCACATAAGTCTTATCAGAATTGTGCTTATGCAGAATTATTAGAGCAACAGATAAAATACCAGTGCTATTTAGTGATAATCTTTTACACTCCAACCAACCAGGGCAGGTAATATACTGGATCTCTGCTTCACAAATAATATGGATCTCGTCCATAATGTGAAAGTGACACCGACACTACTCTCAGATCACAATATGATAGAGCTGACCATGTATGGACCAAAGGAAACTATGGACATGCAGCCTACAAGAAACTCCCAAAATCTTTCCAGCTTGAACTTCCATAAGGCAAACTGGAAACAAATTGAGAAAGAGATCCTCAAACAAAACTGGCCTAATTGTCTCTCCTCACTGTACATCGACATGAAACTTCAACAATTCATGTGTATAATGCAAGCCATATGCTACAAATATGTCCCAGAGAGAAAAGCCACTGTACACAAAAGCAAAATCCCCAGGGAGAGGAAAATTCTTATGAGACAGCATACAAAAATTTCAAATCATCTAAACAAACAAATTGAAAGCAGTGAAAAATCCTGAAAATACAACTGCTAGAGGTTGAAAAAAATCTGCAACTCTCCCATGAAAAAGAAAGAGCAGACGAAGAAGACTGGGCTATAGACAATATAAAATCTAACCCCAGACCCTTCTACAATTTTGCCAAAGAAACGGCTTCGGTGCACTGCAGGGTAGGGCCACTCCTCGAAAAAGATGATTCACTCACAGGAAGTCCAATGAAAGTAAGTGAAATAGTAAATGAGCAATTCAAAAGTGTTTTCACTCCATCCCTAGGACACTTGCAAGTCAGCAATCCAGCTGACTTTTTTGCCACTGCAGATATAAAAGCAGAGGCAGTGATGATTAATTATAAAAATATAAAAGAAGACAATGTAATAAGGGCTATAGATGAGATGAACCCGAACTCGGCTACTGGCCCTGATGGATTCCCACATGGTTCCGGGTTCATTCCCACTGTGTGGCACCTTGGGCAAGTGTCTTCTACTATAGCCTTGGACCGACCAAAGCCTTGTGAATGGATTTGGCAGACGAAAACTGAAAGAAGCCTGTCGTATATATATATATATATATATATATATATATGCATATATATTTATGTGTGTGTTTATGTTTGTGTGTCTGTGTTTGTCCCCCCAGCATCACTTGACAACCGATGGTGGTGTGTTTACGTCCCTGTAACTTAGCGGTTCGGCAAAAGAGACCAATAGAATAAGTACTAGGCTTCCAAAGAATAAGTCCCGAGGTCGATTTGCTCGACTAAAAGGCGGTGCTCCAGCATGACCGCAGTCAAATGACTGAAACAAGTAAAAGAGTAAAAGAGTAAAATAATAGTTCAAATTTATAGAAAAACAAGAGACAAATACAGGTGTAGGAACAACAAGCAAATGTATTAGTTTGACATTTGGGAAACTAGAAAAGTCTTTTATGTTTCGAGCCTATACTCATTGACAGAAAAGAATAAGAGGAAATAAATAGAGAGAGAATGAAAAAAATGTGTAGAGTTGAGTGGTCCAATACTGATTAATTTATATTGTTTTGAATTAATTATGTAGTCCACACTGCTGAGTGTTTGATGTTAGGAAGGGCATCCAGCTGTAAAAATCCTGTCATAACAGTCACAGAAGCCTGGTGCAAGCTTTGACCTGGCCAGTTCTTGCTGTACTATGTGGTAGCATGGAACACAGACATTAAATGATGATGATGATGATGATATATCATACCTTTGAGATTTTGATGATGTGATTGTTTATTTTTAGAATGACAATGTAAGGTAGATGTGAGAGGCTGGATCTGGTCAGTATGGATTTGGGTAGGGCTAAATCACCAATGATTCTTGACCTTACATTGTCCCAGATAATGTTTAGAGGCTGAAATATTTTGTACCCTGCCAAGCCTTCATTTGCTGCCCCATCTTCTTGTATCCTTGAGCCTGCTTCTCATCTACCTCTAGTTCATCTATCTCTTCATCTGTCCCTTTATTACTCACCAACCTCCATCTCTCATCTCCCTACCACCTGCGCTGACTGCATCGTCCTCATTACACTCACTCCCTTTGACCTTCACTAGGCCTTTATATAAGAGACCGAATTAGACCCGTTCTCCACGACCAGTGTGCTGCGACACACTGGTGTGCCACAGTGTAACCTGAAAATTATTTTTTTCCCTACGGTTTTAGTTACAATTTTACTTCAGGTGTGCCACTGAATTTTGAAAAGAATATAAGTGTACCGCAAGTAAAAAAAGGTTGCGGAGCACTGAGTTAGACCACCCTCAACTCCTACCCCAGCACACTCTAAATTTTTTGGGCTGTACTTCTATCCATCACTCCCTCTCCCTCTCTCTCTCTCTCTCTTTCTCTCTCCTAGTACTTATTCAATCAGCCTCTTTTGCTGAGCCACTAAGTTAAAGAGAATGTAAACAGACCAACACCAATTGTCAAACAGTGATGGTGGGGACAAACACAGATACAAAGACGCACACACACACACACACACACACACACACATATATATATATATATATATATATATATATATATATATATAATGTAAATGATGGACTTCTTTGAGTTTCTGTCTACCAAATCCACTCACAAGGCTTTGGTCGGCCCAAGGCTATAACAGAAGACACTTGCATTGGGACTGAATCAGGAACCATGAGATTGGGAAACAAGCTTTTACCATGCAGCCATGCCTGCACCTATATACAAAATATTTAAATTGTTTTATGCAATTCTTTATAATATTTAATAATAAAGATACATTCAGGGTTTTTTTTTATATATACAGCGAATGGGTATGGAGGCCCAGTAGAGTTAAATAAAAACCAAAGGGTCTATAGATAAAAAATAGTAGAGAAGCGCTGTTCTATATTTACTGCCTACAAAGCACCCCTGCATTGTGCTGTAGCCATAATAAAACCTGCCTATTCGCTTTATAGTGATTGATGAGCAAAACAATTTCTACAATGCAGGGACACACACAAAAAAACATGCATTCAGTACACAATGTAAAGTGGTTTGCAATCAATGGAAATGGCATAGAGATGGGAAGTCCCTATAGCGCTGTCTCGCTGTGGATTATTCATCCTCTCCTGCATTGATGCCATGATAAAATGCACCCAGTTCACCCAGTTAAGCGGTCGGTGATGAGAATAAAATCCAATCAACGAATCCAAGCGAAACATGTATGAGGACCAGCCTATACAAGTAGTGGCTAATAAGGAATGATTCAGACCATAACAGTATGTATAATCCATGCAAGCATAGAAATGATGATGATGATGATGATGTACATATATATACATTCTGTCATAATAATGTGGGATCAAGTACCACGAACAGCCTTCAACTTTTTCTATTCAAAGGGTTTTTCGACCCAACATTATTTATAGTTTTTGCCATTTTAAGTTCAACCATTAAAAACTCAGAGTGTGTGTGTGTGTGGGGGGGGGG
>NC_068983.1:29071724-29074982 GCF_001194135.2 Octopus bimaculoides
AGTTGTTTACGGAAGACCAGCAGTCACCCGTGCATACCAGTCTCCCCTCTTCACACCACCAATGTTATCCAAGGGAAAGGCAAAGGCCGATAGAGCTTGGCACCAGTGACGTCGCAACTCATTTCTACAGCTGAGTGAACTGGAGCAACGTGAAATAAAGTGTCTTGCTCAAGATCACAACACACAACCCAGTCCAGGAATCAAACTCACTACCTCGTGATTGTCAGACCGACACTGTGATCACCGAGCCATGTACCTTCACACACACACACACATATATATAGGCTATATATATATATATATACAAATATACATAAATGTGTGTGTGTGTGTGTGTGTGTTATACTCTATATATACTATTAATAAAGAAGTATATAGTTAAAGGCAGGTGAATTCAATAACATGAAAATATATCAAACTTATTTGTTCACGTTACAAGCTCTCACACACGGCTCGTGTTTACTACAGCAGCTGATTTCCTTGCCTGCTTCAATAACATGTAAAGCACGAATGACAGCACACACACACACACACACACCTCATCTCTCTCTCTCTCTCTCTCTCTAATAGGGAAAGAACGATGAACATCGTGATTATATGCATGCAGGCATGCATACAGACAAGCACGCACACATACATATATGCATGCATACATTCATGCAACTGATATACATATATATAAATATATAATCACGTCTGTATATATATGTATGTATATATTCATGTATGTGTTTGTATATATACACACACACACACAGACACACACACACGCTCACACATTCATGTATATATGTAAACAATCACATACTGTTATATACATATATGAAAGAAATTCTTGTATACAGTGCTCAGATGCATGTTATAGAAAATGTACGAAGAAAATAAAAGTGTGTTATAAGACGTATACACGTTTCGTATATATCTTCATAAATAGATGGGTACTTCAAATTATACATTTATGCATACATTTAAATATCTTTATAGAATATATAAGAGTAGAACGGAACGGTAAACCATATATTTCTTTCTTTCTTACCGATAGATCGTGTCATTCATTCAAAACCCAAAACACCCCCAATTACAGGTCCGATTGGCACCTAGCAAAACAATCACCTATAACAGACAATTGCTGAAGTTTTCTCTCCTAAAAGAAGAGTTAACTGCGATTTTCGAAGCATATATTTTAAGCATGTGAAGGAAATTACCGTTGTGGTTTTTGGGGGGTTTTTTTTTAGTTTCCTTTCAATGTTTATTTTTTTTTCTTTATTATATCACTACGATCTTTTCTCTATTTTTTTCCACCCCGTCTGGATGTATAGTATGGATTGTTTTTTTTTGTTTTTTTTTCTCACATCGTTAAGAAATCAATGAGCTGTTGAAGCTGGTCGAGTAATTTTAATTATTTTTGATAATAATAATGATAATAATAATAATAATGTTGACATGCATGAGAACGAATGTCATTATCAGCTTCAAATAAACTAAAGATACCGGTCAATAACCTCAGATAAGAACAATTGCAATAAAAACAAAAATTGTAGTAATACTAACGAACCGTGAGTATCTCAACATCAAAGTCAAATTAAAGATGGTTTATAAAAACAAGGACAATTTTAATTACCTGGAAAATGTAAGTGTTGGACTGCTATATCACTCGCTGATATCGCGTGTTGCTTCGCTCTTTCCTTATATTTTTTGTTTAATTTTTATATTCCGTCTCTCTATTGGTTTTCTGAATGATTGTTTTGTTATTATTTATTTATTTCTGCGTTAATATACATAACTTCGGAAAGGTGTGTGCAAAAAACAATGCGTGTCTGTATACGTGTATTCGTAATTACAGTGGGTACATGTGTACGTGTGTTTACTTGAATATAATGCTATGTGTGATGGTTCTTATCTAGATGCAGAGAGACATGAAACACCAAGCAAACACTTTCCGTAGACATAAATAGATACATGTGTATACAGTTCACATTCACCCGTTAATTAGTCTTTCTGTAAATGCCCGTTGCCGTGGATATCGACCTGGTGTAGCCAGCAATTAGTGGGGCAACTCCCTCCACATCAGAGCTGGGTACCATGCAAAGTGCAGAAGATGTGTCGCTCTCCAACAAATATAAACAGGCTCCGTTATTTACAGCAGAAAGAGAATGTACGATTGTAATAATACTGCTGCTTCTGCTGTTGTTGTATGCAAGCCGTAATTAAAGTAGAGGGAGAAGTTGTTCACGTGGAGGTCCGTACTCGCTGCACACCAAAATTGAATGGAGCTAGTTTGATCAGCTGGTCGACTGTTTTTGGTATTTTTGAGGTACGACCATGTTGAAAGGATGACCGTGACAATGTTATTTATTAAGAACATTGGATAAAGCCTTAAAACATTCTACCATGACGTTTGTAAAGGTGGTTGCTATGATCAGAAGGAAGGCGCTTAAGCAATGACAACAGAGGTAACACTATCTGCACGATAAATAAATAGTAGTTGTTATAAACTAACTGGTTTAGGGGACGTGGACTTTCTCAAATCTTGTCATCATCTATAATAATAATAATAATAATAATAATGCATAGAGCAGTAGCAGTAGTTGACAATGAAAGTTTTGTGGTTATTAAAGATTACTACAATCCATATTGTTGTCAACGTGATCACTTGGGTACAGTTTCTTCTTCAGTTGGTAACATTCAACCGCAGGGAGTTTTGTTTTTGTCTCCTTTAAAACAAAACAAAGGTAACATGATTGAATGGAAAAAAGAAAAGGAATAAAGAAAGAATGGAAGGTTAGATAAAAAGAAAAAAATTGTGAATTCGTCAGTTTGTGAATGACCGGCTTTCAATAATATATGTACACTGTCGCATGTGATGACACGGCCGTTGTCTTCCGTAACTCTTTCAAGAAAACCTGTCACATTGCCATTACTTGAAATAACTAATTTCAACGAATGTCCTCCCGAAATCTATTGATAAACTCTGAAATTAAGACCCAAATGGTTGATCCTGGTCACCAGTTTCGATTCCTAAATTTGTTTATTGTACCTTTTGTTTATCTGTTTTGGTCTTGAAATTTATTTTACTCCAGTCACCAAAAGACAAATAAATAAATGAAAGAATAAATAAACATGATAAACCCACGCTCAACACACACACACTACACACATGTACAATAAACCCATGCTCAACACAAACAGACACACATATATACAACACACATATGCATAATATTAAAATTGTAATGATGTTAGGATTCTTGGATGTAG
>NC_068983.1:29075524-29076663 GCF_001194135.2 Octopus bimaculoides
ATATATATATATATATATATATATATATAGTTTGTACAGAAAACGAAGACAAAGACAGGAAAGGGAATAACATGAAGGTGTATTAGGTTGGCGCTCAGGAAAAACAGAAAAGTCTTTGACATTTCGAGCCTACACTCTCTGACAGAAAGGAACAAGAGAAAAAAATGGAAGGAAAAAAAAATGTGTTGGGATTATTAGTTTCACACACACACACACAAATAGTTGAAATTTATAGAAAAAAAAAGACAAAGACAGATGTATGAACAACAAGCAAGTGTATTAGTTTGACGCATGGGAAAATGGAAAAGTCTTATATATATATACATATATATTATACTGTGCACATGTATGTTGTAATAATCTCTGCTTGGGGCCTAGCCTTCAGGGTATCTTTGTGGGCTCTGTCATTCACATGCAAAAATATACTTTCTTTTTTTTTGCTGGTTTATTTTTGTTTGTTTTCTTTTTTTTTTTACTTAGTGGGTCTGGAAGATGGGACAGTGTCCATTGCCCACGGCAGACTTTCCAGGATCGGTGAGGTCAATGCCATCAATGTTCCTACAGGAAAGACATGTAGTGAGGACATACCAGAAGGCCAACATTCTGGGAAGGAAGACTGGATGTAGGAATATGATGGTTAACATGTTAATTGGGGCAGGGATTAAATACAACATGGCTGTTAAGAGGAGCAGAGATGAGTGAGTTAGAAAGTGCCTGAGTGTAGGAAACACAAAGCAAGCCACCAGCAGGGAATAGAGGTCATTAAGGTTGTGGTAGAAAAGACAGCAGGAGGAGATTGCATAACTGTGCATTACAGGCGAATGTGTGCTTAGGAGGGATTCTATGCTAATCAGTCAAGTGGCCCTTTTTTTATTTTTTTGATGCAGCTTAGAATGCTTGTATTAGTTTTAATGGTGGAGGGTCATTTGTATTCTTTTATTCTTTTACTTGTTTCAGTCACTTGACTGCAGCCATGCTGGAGCACCACCTTTAGTTGAACATATCAACTCCAGGACCTATTCTTTGTAAGCCTAGTACTCATTCTATCTGTCTCTTTTGCCAAACTGCTAAATTACGGGGATATAAATACACCAACATCGGTTGTCAAGCGATGGTGGAGGACACACACAGACACACAA
>NC_068983.1:29077430-29078864 GCF_001194135.2 Octopus bimaculoides
ACACACACACACTGCACTTCTTTCAGTTTCCATGTTTCAAATCCACTCGCAAGGCTTTGGTCAACCTGCAGCTATAGTAGAAGACATTTGCCCAAAATTCCACGCAGTGGGACTAAACCCAGAACCATGTGGTTGGGAAGCAAGCTACTTACCACACATGTTGAATATTATTAGGAATTGTATTAAAAAAAAATTGTTAAAATATTTTGTATATTGTAGAAGTATAACTAATTTTTGCCCACAAATTTCAACAGAATCTTATATGGATCTCCAATAGTTTGAGGGCAGTTGAGAACCACTACTGTAGAAGATATAAATGGCTACTCCAGCTGGGAAAAGAGAAAAGTGACAATGATGATGTGATATGGTATACTTCTCAAGATACAAGAAGATGAATATAAGAGAGAATACTGACAGAGGATCACAAAGAGTATGGGGTGAAATTATTTTACTGCATATTGGATGTGGATTTTCTAACTGATTAGCATAGAATCTCTCCTAAACACACATTAGCCTGTAATACACAGTTATGCAATCTCCTCCCACTGTCTTTTCTACCACAACCTTAATGACCTCTATTCCCTGCTGGTGGCTCGCCTTGTGTTTCCTACACACAGATACCTTCTAACTCACTCATCATCAGTATGAAGGTCATAATTTTCATTTCATAGTAGACTTACTGTTAACCATTACTCATTCCTCTGATTGAGCTCCTGAACTGTTGGTCAAATTACTAGAAAGAACAACCAGGCCTTCCTCAAAACACAACCTACTATGTTAAAAGAAAGAGGATACTTTGGATTATATAGTTTGTGAGTATATACTATTACAGAAAATTGATGTAGATTGTCAAGGGTAGAATACCTTTTATCATAATCTTTTTTCCAAAATGCATCAGTTCAAATTTTCCCTCATTTAGTTACATTTTGTTTTTGTCTGCCCATTGACTCACAGCATGTATGATAGTTCAGTCTTCATCTCCATTGATAATTTTCTGGAGCTTGGAGTCCAGATATTTTCACTTTGCTGTGTTTAATGATGCTTGAAATGTCATTTATATAGACTACTAGCAGAAATACCCGGCGTTGTCCGGGTTAAAGAGAATAATGAAATCTAAAAACGCCGTCTAGACTACGCATCATCTTTATATATAGAGATGTATAAACACACACGCACCCAAACACACGTATATATATATGTATATCAATATAAATATATGAAAGTCAATGAAGTTTTGTAAAAGAAGGTGATCATGTACATACTTTCTTGTTGTTGTGATTATAACACCTCGTTGTAAACAATGTTCCTTGTTTTCCCTTGTGGAGCATATACAAATAGGCTTTTTTTTTTGCAGCCCACTCTTGAGCAGCCAACATACAGTTGTCCATGTGAGAAGCAGGGCTGTTCCAAGAGAAGACCAGCTACAGACAGTGT
>NC_068983.1:29082571-29087643 GCF_001194135.2 Octopus bimaculoides
GTGGGTTATTGCAGCTCAGCGGGCTGCGTGTTCGAATCACGTCGGGGGTCACCAGTATAGGAAAGTTGGTTATACATCATTAGATTTATACCTGACTTTCCTATATAAAATTAAGAAATATAACGGAACGCTGAACTCCAGACTATCAACTTAAACAACACTTTATTTAGGTGGTAAATATATATATACATCTTTAATTCTTGTTGTTACAGCTCCTGTTGTGTGTGAGCATAGTTGTTGGGACGTGGGTATGTAGTTGTAAGCGAGCTGTCGAGTGAAAGTCCGAGAGATGTAGAGAGACAGCTTAACACGTCCATGCTCATGGTCGGCCGACCGTAAAAGAGAGAGAATTAAGCGGGAACGCTTGGCTGTTTAATTCCACGCATGCGTGAGACTACGCATGCGCACGGCGTTACTACAGGCCTGAATGGATTCCACTGATCACAATATGTGTTCTGCTCTCCAGGAAATACTCAATCCAGTGTAGTAGTTTTCCATGGATTCCAATTTTTGACAGTAGGATATTGTGGTCAACTTTGTCGAACGCTTTACTGAAGTCAAGATATATGACATCAGAGTTCGAACCTGATCCCAAGGCTTTAAGGACATCATCAATATGATGTCAGTCCCTACTAGTTTGAATTTAGTAGATTGTGGCTCTCCCAAAAGCCAGCTGTCCTTGATCTCACCACTCTTTCAAACACTCTGATGATATAGGAGGTGAGTGAGATTGGGCAATAGTTAACTGAGTGGGATCTGTTTCCCTGTTTGAAAACTAGGATGACAGACTGGGACAAAAGCTGTTTCAGTATATAACCTAAGTCTAAAGAATCTCTCCAGAAGTTGGTTGGAGGGACTGCAAGCTGGTGTCTACATTCCCTCAAAACACTAGTGGGGAATCTATAAGAGCCTACAGCAGAATAGTATTTGATCTCATTAATTGTTGCTGTGATGTCTGAAGCAGTAAAAGTTATGTCCAAGATTATATGTTGAGAATTGATTTCATTCACATTCCTTGCGGCAATATCAGTGAGACCACTAAAGACAGAACAGTATTGTTTCTGCAGTACTTCTGCCATTTCTTTAGCATCATGTTGGAGAATGCCATTATCATCAATCAGTGGGCCAACGAGGGAAACAGCAGTCCTATGCTTATAGGCATATGAATAGAACACTTTTAGGTTCAGTTTGATTTTTTTTTTATTACCCACTGTTCCTCTGCTACTCTTTGATTTTCAGTGCAGGTTTTCATGTTGGTTTGCAAATGAAGTTTTACCCTTTCATTGTTGTTGAATGTAGATGCTGTTTGTCAGAGTATTCCAATCAGTTGATTTCTTTTTATTAGGTCTTTTGATGAATGTTTTTTTTTCTCTCTAGGGAGCCTGTTTCTGTTCATACTTGTGAATTTCATAGGAGCATGTTTTGAGCATGAATAGGTGACAATGTCCTGAAAGCACTGCCATGTGGTTTCAATGTCAGAGGAACTGAGAGTGAAGGACCAGTTAATAAAAGACAGATCCTTTCTAATTGCTCCCCAATCAGCTTCGTGAAGGTTTATGTTGTCAAATAAGTGCAGTGGAGTGGGAGTGACTGGTTTGGTTTTGGTATGCCAGAAATTAAAGTTACAGCGTATCATGTTGTGGTCCAAGAGGAGAATCTTTTCAATTGAAATGCTATGAATGGAGCTACAGTGGTTTGTTAATATCAGATTCAAGATCATTTTATTGTTTTGTTGGTTTGAGCACTAGTTGTATCAGGAAAAATTCATCCATTAGATTAAAGAGTGATTCTGCTGCTGCTTTATCTGGTGTAGTGCAGTTGCCTAACTTCCAGAATATTTGTAGGCCAGTTAACATAAGGGAGGTTAAAAATCACCCATCACCAGTATGTTTCCAGAGTTGTATTTTGGAAGGAGGGACTTGATTTTGTTGAGGCATTCTTCAAAGTACTTTAGAGGTCCTTTGGAGAGGCCTGTAGAGACCAACAATGGTTATGTCGTTGGCCTTGTTAAATAATAATATGGGTTCACAGTAGCCATTGGAAAACAGTTCCTTGGCATCAATTGCAAAGGAATCATGGAGAAAAATGGCCGTTCCTCCTTTATTTCAGTCTGCATAATCTGCATGGATGATGGTAAAATTTTTTATTTTCACCTCAGCTTCCATTTGGGTGTTGTTTAGGTGAGTTTCTGTAAGGATAAAGAATGTCAAAGCAAGAGTGGTTCTATTGTTCTATGTGCTTAGTCTTATGTGATATGTTGTTCAGAGGTAGCAGTGAGGATAGTTTTTGTATGGAGTTGTGTGAGCAGGGTGATGTTCTAGATGGTTGCTGATAGCTCATTGGATCTCCTGGCTTAGGTCGGCCTTCATATTTCCTAGATAAGTTAGTAAAAATAAGTTTCCTCTTTGGTTAGCCATTTGGTCAGATGATACATTATGCATGTTTATGTTATTTCGTGTTATGGTTTCCCCATAATCCTATCTTTGTTGCTTGGTTTCAGAAGGTGAAATGCGTTTTATTTTGTTTTTGTTGTTGCATTCCTCTATTGCTGTTTATTTTTATTTTTATTTCATTTTGTACTTTTTAGATGGTAGTAGTTGCATTCCAGGTTCAGGCACATCCTTAGAGACACAGAAGTCACAGTTTAGGATGGATGGAAGAAGGTACACCCGTTGCCTTTTGTACATCCATATTTAGGATCAGGGCCATGGACTCTGTATTTGGGACAGTATTTGGGGTGAAGGTGAGGACAGTTTTTTTTTTCCAGTTAAGCCATAGGGACAAGTGCCCTTAACAAGTCTACTGCAGAAGGTAGGGTGGAAGAAAGGGCAGTGTTCCTTGTTGTTGGTGTTCCTGGGGCCAAATCTGCAGTTACCTTTGGAATGATAATGACAGGATTTTTTGATGTGGTTATAGAAGAGCTTTTTCTATATTAGCATCTGAGGTCAAGGGAAACTCATTGGTCAGTGTTCCTAATGTAATAGCAGTAGTAGACTGTTATTGTTGAGGTGGTAGTGAATCCTGGCTTACAATAGTAGGGTTGGTTGGAATTAGGTTAGATAGCAACACCAAAGGAGATGTTTGTTGCTGGCCAACAGGTTGTTGAGGTGACCCCTGATTTGTTACTGTAGGGTCAATTGGTGCTCTACATCCATTGACCAATATAGCTTCTAGTGTTTCTAAGTGCATGTGTACAATATGAAATGACCTTGTGATTTCTTTTATTTTGTTCTCGATCTGCTTTTCAGATCTGTTAAAAGACTGTGAAGCTAGTTTTTCAGCAATTTTACCATAAACATTAGTTGTTTCATCATCATTGTGGTAAGTGTACCAGACATTTAAAAGTGCACTAATTTCATTTTCTACCCAGTGGCGTTTTAAAATATTATTGGCTTTATACAGTAGAGTAATATTATACACTGCACGTTAGTTATTGCTGATTTGATGTATAATCGTGTATGCGATGTATATGAATGTATGTGTGTGTGTGACTGAAAATATATATGTGGGGAGGAATGTATGTGAATATATATATATAAATATAAATATATATATATATATATATATATATATAAAAGATAATAAGAGCGAAAAAACTACAGAAGGCTTGTGTTACTTGGTTAAAGTATATATTTAAATTATGTCAGAAAAATGTTAGAAAAATGTTATAAAATCTTTTTGGTATATAAACATTGTATTTTGAGAAATAACCGGTTTCGTGTTTATATATATATTCATAAATATATATGTATGTGAATATATGTATATATATGTGCGTGTGTGTGTGTGTGAATATATATGTGTGTGTGTATATTATATATATGACAGGCTTCTTTCAGTTTCTATCTACCAAATCCACTCACAAGGCTTTGGTAAGTCCAAGGCTATTGTAGAAGACACTTGCCCAAAACGCCACACAGATAGCAACAAGTCAATTTCTGTGTGGTGTTTCACCTACTAGATATAGAAGCCAAATCTTCTTCAAACCACATCTTACTGTTTTTTTAAATAAGGAAGGAACACATTAGATAATATAGACCTAGATATCTTTTAAATGATTGAATAATGGCAGCTGAAATGTCTTTGAGCATTTGTCTGGTTGATCATTGTTGACCTGGGGTTAAACAGCTACAATGACAATGAAGCTGTTTGTTAGCAGTTTATGGTGCTTTTAATCCCATTTACTAGAGTAGAGTAAGCATTGAGAAAATTAATCAATTAAATTAGTAAAACAAAGGGTTAAAACACAATATGAAGTAAGCAGTCCTTTTAGTACATATATATAATTATTGTCACATGAATTACCATTATTAGAACAAGACACACAGAAATAATGGAATGTCTGTAGAATTGAAGTAATCAACAAGTATCATTGTGTTGTCAGCATACCTCTACATCACAATGTCTGTAATCAGCGCTTATGCATTGCAACATGATGTAGAGCAAATACAGCTATCAGCTAAACACTGATTTAAACCTTCTGATTCCAAATGATTTGAAACCAATCCTGGTTTTATGATACGATTTTACTGTTTTAGAATTATGTTAAGCAAAACCTTCCATCAAAATTTCATGTTAAATTCATGTTCCAAAGAACCAACTTAACCCTTTAGCATTCAGATTATTCTGTCTAGTGTAATGCTTATTTATTTACATTCCTTGGAATTAATCAGACATTATCTTGTATCCTTTTATTTTCTTTTTTTTCTTTTACTTGCTTCAATCATTTGACTGTGACCATGCTGGAGCTAAGCTACAGGGACATAAACACACCAACACCAGTTGTCAAATGGTGATAAGTGGTGATGGGGGACAATCACAGACAGAAAGACATACACACAATATCATCATCATCATTATCATCATTTAACGTCCGCTTTCCATGCTAGCATGGGTTGGATGAGGTAGCATGGACGATATATATATATATATATAAATTTTATAAAGAATATTCAAAAGGAATATTTTATTGAGCTTATATTAAATATATATCTTTCGAAATTTGGATATTGATTTCCTGTGAATATTATTAATAATTTTATAAATTTATTAATGATATAAAAACATATATA
>NC_068983.1:29088100-29092411 GCF_001194135.2 Octopus bimaculoides
CTCTCTCTCTCTCTCTATATATATATATATATATACACATATATATATTTATATGTGTGTGTGTGTGTGTGTGTGTGTGTGTGCATATATATATATATTATATTTATATGTATATATATATTTATATATGTTGTATAAAGAAAATGTACACCATTCCCAGTAAAAAGTGGTAGTAGCTAGCCATTATAACTAGACCAGTATCTAGTCAACAGGAGAAGGTCAGAAGGTCGAGAATATGTGCAGACTGTGTTGATAGTCGTACTGATATAGTAATTATACTGTGATACTGCATGGACGTTATAACAATCCAACCTTTTGAGGATAATAACACAACCTGAGGATAACACAACTTTGGAATATAACAATATCTGTCAGAGCAACAACCGTTGTCAAAGACAGATACAACAGTGGCAAAAGACCATCAGTGGTGATGAGGAAAAACAAATTTACGAGATGTGAAAAAGAAAAAACATTTACACAGAGAGTTTAAACTAATTCACGTGGAAAATTAAATACCTCAACAAAAAAGAAACAAAAATCTTGTTCTGCAAACTTACGAAAATGCTAAAATATGAAAGACTTGTTAGCAGGAACAGTTGCAAACACAGCAGCAACAACAACTCAAGGAACAACAAGAGCAACAACAAGGATTGCAGCAGCAAATGGTTATCAACTTAATGTAGTTGATAACCAATCTGGAGAATACATTTTCACCTGACCATGTAGCAAATTCCATAGGTGAGTTCAAATATGACCCCAAAGAAGGGCTTCCAGGTTTACTTTGGCAGATTTCGACAAATTTTGGAAAAAGAATGTCAGAATTGGACAGATGAAATGTAAACGTGTCTAATGGTGAGAAAACTAGCAACAGCAGAGCATGTGAAGTATAGTAACTTCATATAGCCAAAAAAAGCATCTGACATAAATTTCACCGACACAGTTGACATTTTGTGCAAAATGTTTAGTGAAAAGAGGTCACTGTTTTATACTAGATGGAAATGTTTAAACATAGAAAGGAGCGTAGATGAAAACTTCACTACTAACACAGGCAGAGTCAACAAAGAATGTGAGAGATTTAGGCTAGATATGCTTATGCCAGATTCTTTCAAGTGTTTGATTTTTGTACAAGGATTGACAGATAGAAGGGAGGCAGAAATCCGAATGGATATTCCATGAAAACTAGAAATGAACTAGGATTTGACATTGCAGAAACTATCAGAAGAGTGTGACAAGATATTAAATTTAAGGCATGACATGGAAGAAATTCAACAGAAAGAGTACTGCCACAAAAGACTAGTACAAACAAGTGTTGCAGGAAAAACAGAAAAAGTATCGGGATGTAGACCCATGTATGGCATGTGGTAGAATGCACCTGAAAAACGATTGTCCGTATAAAAAAGCAGAGTGTTTTCACTGTGGATTTACTAGACATATAAAATCACACTGCAAAACTAGAATGATAGGAAAATGGAACAAACAAGAAAAAGTAAATAGTTTGTCAGCAGGAAAAGTTGTGACTACAACAAACAGAAAATTCATGAATGTGAGAATTGAAAACACTAGTGCCAGAATGCAATTAGACATGGGAGGTGATATCACAATCATGAATAAGAAAACATGGGAACAAATGAGTAAACCAAAATTATGTAGTTCAAACAAAATAGCATGCAGTGTTACGGGAAGAAAATTATATTTCACAGGTGAACTCATTCGTAATATAATGTTCAAAGGTTGAATCAAAAAGTGAATGTTTATGTGTTGAAAAAATCCATGAATTTATTTGGCACTGAATGTTAGGAGAAATTTAATTTATAGGACACACCCTTAAGTGTTTTGTGCAATAGCGTAAACAGAGCAGTCAAACAATCGAACAAGGTCGATGATCTGAAACAAAAAAAAATGTGATGTGGAACATTGTATGTGAACAACCAGTAACTTTGGAAGAAATATAAGGAAATGCAAGAAATGACAAATTTATTAATGAGACAAAAAAAAACTGTGGTCGACAAAAGGAAATAAAGAAAGGTCTGATGCAAAGAACCACCAAGATGTGAACATGTACTCTATGTGTGATGGTACACATAGACAGCAATCTTAGTGGCACACCTCAGATTTCTGTTTAAAAACACTCAGTCTCAGAGGCGTCCAAAGAAGGAAGAGGTGAGGTTGATCCATCATAGGATGTCATCGTTGGCATGTCCATTCTGTGATATGACACTGTCTAGGTAGTTAAAAGAGTCAACATTTGACAGAGGTGTGTCGTTTATAGATAGTTGTGTTGCTGGATGCTTTTGATTAAAAAACGTTTGCATGCTCTTGTTTTTTTTTTTATATGTTGATATCAAGACCTAGATGAGCATAGGTCTCAGTCATGGCACTTAAGGATCACTGGAGTGAGGCTGTCTTGTGAGCAGTGGCAGTGGCATCATCTGCATATCAGAGCTCAAAAGTCTGTGATGTCGATGTCAGAGTTTTCACTTTGAGCTGGTGGGTGTTGAAAATGCTACCATCAAAGCAGTAACCAATGATTATGTCATCATCAGGACCTACTTGAACCCGGGAAATGAAAGTTACAGCTACTAAGTAGATGTTGAATAAAACAGGAGTGAGAACACAGCCCTGTTTGACTCCCAATTTAACACTGAATTGTTCTGAAGATACTCCACCAAGAGAGACTCTGGCTAGCATTCCATCGTAGAATTGGCAGATGATAGTTAAAGCAGTTGGAGGACAGCCATAATTTTGTAAGAAGTTTCCATAAAATTTCATGATTAATGGTGTCAAAAGCCTTCATCAACTGATGAAAGCTTTGTACTTATTCTATCAGTCTCTTTTGCTAAACCACTAAGTTAGATAGATAGATGATACATATGTATATAATACATACATACATACATACATACAAACAAACAAACAAACCGTTGCTGTTACCCATAAGCAATTATGATCTGGTAGCATGTACCACACTTTCACTAATTAGGTGCCTATGCAGTCGCAAGCTGATATTGAAACCCTCTCCGCCTCCCACTCTTGACCCAGTGTAACATTGAGGATGTGACCATTGGAGGGAAAGAGGATTGTACCAGCACTCAGTTGGCATTCATTTTCAGCTAAGTAGACTGATGCAATGTGAAATGAAATGCTTTACTGACTGGGTCTTCAATGACACATATGCTTCCCAGTCCAGAAATGAAACTCACTACCTTCTGATCATAAGCTGAACCACCTAATCACTATGCCACTTGTCTTCGTATATGTATGTTTGTGTTGTATAGTATATGTGTGTGTAGTCACACATGCACATGTACATATGTGCATATGTGCTTCTTTGTCACTGTGCTTACATATACCAGTGTAAATAGAAACAAGTTGGATTTTGTATGCCAAAAGGTAGAATTTTGCCATTAAATAAACAAGAGATTCATAAAATATGTACAAGACAGCAATACATACTAACTGATATGATTGAATTAAACCTTTGAAGATGGTACCCCAGCCTGGTTGCAATTCACTGACAGGAACAGGTGGAAGACTAAAAGAACAACATCTAAAACTGGTATTCAAAAAAATAAAAGCTGGTAAAAAAATTAAAAAAATCTACAATTTCAGTTCATGTTTAATAGATTTGTTATATTGTGCAAAGAAACAGTAACATGTATCAACATATAACAAAACAAGAACAAGCATGGACGCAGGAAAAGAATTCCATGTTTCATAAATATCACCAATATAAAAATGCTAATATGACAATGCTTGAACAAGGTCTAAAACAGATGTGTATATTCTTTTACTACAATAACAAGACAAAAGAAGAAAAAAATCGCCAAATGTTCATCCAGAAACAGCTTGGTACAGTTACAGCAGAAAAACTAAGGAAACATTAAGAAAGAAAAAATAAAGTCTTGACATCACTACTGACCACTGTTTCTTTCTTTTCTTTCTTTCTTCTCCATGCACATATTTACATTGCCTCATTTAACACATGCTCACACATACAATCGCACATTTTTCAGTGTTCAGCTTCATTAGAGCAATGATAGGTTTGAATAGCGATCAACTCATAAGATATCATGTGAGAAGCCTCGGAGCATTTCTCTTTCTCTCTATAACAAACATTCAACTCATTTCATCATAACCTATTTGATATTGTTCTCTTTTAAAGACCATACATCCCAATAAATTCATTGAAGCTTTGTAATGAATACCGTCTTCAGCTTAGTGAACTATTGTCTGAAGGAATTCATCCACTATAATATTCTGAATCAACATATAATATATATATATATATATATATATATATATATATATATA
>NC_068983.1:29092421-29093350 GCF_001194135.2 Octopus bimaculoides
ATATATATATATATATATATATATATATATATATATATATGCATACACAACATATATACACATATGTACAAATACATATATACATGTACACACACATATACATATGTATATGTGTGTGTATGTAGGATTATATATATGGTAAAATAGACGGGAAGAGCATATTGAATTTAATGTGGGGAGTGCACACCAAGTTCATTGCACTCTTTTTGTCAGTTTTACTAAATAGTACTAGTCCTGCCAATACAGATCAACATCAGTCTCTTTGGAGTCTGTTTGATCATGTATATGTGTGTGTGTGTGTGTGTGTGCTTAATGTTTTTATTTGCTGAGAGCTTTTCTAAACTGTGATATTCTTTCTTAGAAAAATATATAGTGTTAAAAACAGAAAAATATCAGCAGCAGGTGAAGGTTACCCTGCATTTTTGGTTGAATTACTGAATCTTTGATACTACTACTACTACTACTAATAATAATAATAATAATAATAATGGCTTCAAATGTTGGCCCAAAGCCAGCAATTTGGGGGAAGTGAGTAGTTGATTACATCAACCCCAGTGCATAACTGGTACTTATTTAATTGACCCCAAAAGGATGAAAGGTAAAGTGAACCTCGGCAGAATTTGAACTCAGAACGTAACGGCAGACAAAATACTGCTAAGCATCCCAGCATGCTAATACTTCTGCCAGCTTGCTGCCTTTTTTATTTTTATATATATATATATATATATATATAGATATGCAGGGCAGGGAATCGTCAATTAGTAATAAAATTAATAATTATCAATTTTGCCGGGTAGCTCAGTATGAAAAAACCTTTTCGGTAAAAAACATTTATAATCATAAATATATAGGGATTGACAGTAACCTGCTTCTCCAACATACTGAGTATGTTGGAGTAATAATTTGTAGTTTTGAAATCAGTAGTTCTT
>NC_068983.1:29095825-29096834 GCF_001194135.2 Octopus bimaculoides
TGTGTGTGTGTGTGTGTGTGTGTGTGTGTGTGTGTGTGTGTGTGTGTGTGTGTGTCATCATTCTGTCTGCTGCTGATGCATATAAACTATGTATTATACCATTAATTGATGATGCGTAGACTGACTTCTTCATGAGGAATCCGAGCTTGTTAGATTGAAGCAGATAATTTAGACATTTGAACTTGCTGAGATCACTTTCATTGGTATTGTAGCAAGATTCAAAATCAAGTCATTGAATTATGAAGTTCAAGTCACAACATAGCACTACCTTGTTCACATGAGAAGCCAAGTTATTAGCCAATCAGCAGCCACATTTCACATGATTGTTCAATCTAGATCCTTCTGGAACATTTCCCTACAAGGCTTATATAAATGCTTGTTTTTTAGCACCAACTTTCAGAGAGCACAGTAACCTACAGACCTGCTACACACACTCTCTTGCCATTTATAATAGTTATTTTGATGACTATCTGCTCAGCTTGAATATGTCAATTTAGTGGGCTGAAATGAATTTACTGTGTACATTTTCTCTTGTCTTGACAAATAGCAGTACAAAGCTTTTGTAATCAAATATTCATGAAAGCAACTGAATCATTCCTTCAATGGTGTTGACCTGTTAGGGAATCTTATAATTCATGACCAACCTCAATATTACTTGTGCAGTGAAATAAAAGTTATTATTGAATATTTGCTTAGTGTTGTTATATCATTCACACAGCCTTACATGCCTACCTACTAAGCAACAGTGTTGTAGTTATCGTGGGCTTACAGATTATTTCAAGCATGCAATTTGATCCTCATAGGTGATCTTACATAATTGTCATCTTGAAATATGATACACAAACACAAGTATATATATATATATATATATATATATATATATGTATCGAAATCGAAATTGAACCAAATTCAATGACTGGCACCTGTGCCAGTGGAGCGCTAACAGCACTGTCTGAGTGTGATCATTGCCAGAGCAGCTGTCTGGCTTCCATGCCAGTGGCACGTAAAT
>NC_068983.1:29097149-29098131 GCF_001194135.2 Octopus bimaculoides
ATATATATATATATATATATATTTCGAGCGTGGCCGTTTTCGTGCGGGTGACACGTAAAAGCACCCACTACACTCTCTGAGTGGTTGGCATTAGGAAGGGCATCCAGCTGTAGAAACTCGGCCAAATTAGATTGGAGCCTGGTGTTGCCATCCGGTTTCACCAGTCCTCAGTCAAATCGTCCAACCCATGCTAGCATGGAAAGCGGACGTTAAACGATGATGATGATGATGATATATATATATATATATATATCTATATATATATATATATATATATATATGCAGTAGTAGTACTTAGAACAAAGTACTGAAGGATGACTTCAGGATACTGAATCTTTCAGACAAGATGACAAAGGATTGAGATGCCTGGCCCCCTGCTGTACTCAACAAGACTTATACTCCACAGCAGAAATGTTAAGGCTACTCCCCTTGGTGAAGAGGATTAGCCTGCAAGAGCCCTGTGCCAATACTACATAAAATCGCTCATGCAGCACCACACAAAAGCACCCAAAACACTCTGAAAGTGGTGAGCATTAGGAAGAATATTCAGCCATAGAAACCATGCAAAATCAGATTGGAGCCTGGTACAGCACTCGAGCTTGCCAGCTATGGTCAAACCATCCAACCCATGCCACCATGGACAATGGACATTAAACGGTGATGATGAGGATGCAGCCTGATTCAAAAGTCTGAATACACTGACAAGAATAACATTTTGTGCTGTAATTGAGGATGTCAATGAAAAACAAGAAATATACTGTATTTCATAACAAAATTAGCAGATAGGCGCAGGAGTGGCTCTGTGGTAAGTAGCTTGATTACCAGCCACATGGTTCTGGGTTCAGTCACACTGCCTGGCATCTTGGGCAAGTGTCTTCTACTATAGCCTCGGGCCGACCAAAGCCTTGTGAGTGGATTTAGTAGACGGAAACTGAAAAAAGCCCGTCGTATATATGTATATATATATATATATATATATATA
>NC_068983.1:29098141-29108610 GCF_001194135.2 Octopus bimaculoides
TATATGTGTGTGTGTGTGTGTGTGTGTGTGTGTGTGTGTGAGAGAGAGTGTGTTTGTGTGTCTGTGTTTGTCCCCCTAGCATTGCTTGACAACCTGTGATTATGTCCCATCACTTAGCGGTTCGGCAAAAGAGACCAAAAAATAAAAAATCCTGCATTTTTACTTTGGTTACTTTTCACTGGAATTGCAATGCGACTGAAATTTTTCAGCAACCAACATCTTACTGTCTTAGTGTTGCATTTTATTGTCACTGACAACTATGCTTGCATGATACTGCAACATATAAGCCAGAATTGCACAAAGACAATGAATCATATCACCATTTTGAGGAATTGTAATACAAAATCTACAATATGATTTGCATCCACCTGTCTGGCAAAGTCTAGAAATCTAAATAGTTTTCTGGACCACATTTAAAGATTCCTTTAGTAGAGTTCATGTCTTCTTGAATGTAAGCCTATTGTTGAACAAAGCAAAAATTTTGGTCTTTTTTTTTTCTTTTATCCAGATGAAAATTCAATAAATTTATAAGATATTGATGTATCTTGCAGTTCCTTGAATGTCAAAGAGAAGTCGAAATTATGAAATAATATTTCATCATTCATTATATCATAATATGTAATATAGATTAATTAGCTTTCTAACTTGCTAATATCTACTACATAAAAATAATTAGTTTTCATCTTTATATCAAAATGTATTCATAATACAAAATTTCATCTTTCTAATCATATTTTTGACTGATGTGTGTGTGTGTGTGTGTGTGTGTTATGAATGAATATATATGCATGCATGAATCTATAAACACACACTTTGTAAATATATATGTGTGCGTGCGTGATAATAAATATACACACACACACGCACACATATATATATACATGCAGATAGATACATATTTTATGTAATATATATGTACATATACTCATACATATCATCAATGTGTGTGTATATACATGCATACATTCATACGCACATAACACAACTACACATATAAGTATGCATGCATATATATATATATATATATATGTATATATATATATATACACACACACATACATACATACATACATACATACATACATACATACATACATACATACATACATACATACATACATACACACATACATGCATGTATCTATCCATCCATCAATTGTCACCATTTTGCATCAACTTTCCATGGTGACTTGGATTGGACAGGTCATTGAGAGCTACACCTCTTATAAGCTAATCTCTGTGTGTTTGTGTGTGTGTACATCAGAGGTGGTAGGAGGGAGAGGTAAAGATTTCAAATAACAAAGGTATTGAACAGCCAGCACTTGTGGTAAAATAGATAAGATACTGGATAACCATCACTTGAGCTGATGTATGGTTTAGGAAGAAATTTTTATGAGTATCAGAGCTGTAAAGCTAATTCTAAGTGCTTACTTCAGCTAAGCTAGCTGGCTGACTGTAATTAGTTCAGATATTTCCAAAGTTCTACTTTTTATTTTTATCTGTTTTCTTCTTTGTCATGTTCTCATATAATATAAATACGGTATCTTCTCACATATGTAATGCAGTCAGTTGAAGATCTCCAATCATCTGAAATTATCTATGCAATTAGTTGGCAAAAATTCTCTCTAAGACTGTTTAAAAATCTAAAAACAACAAGATAACCACATTAAGATCAGATGACTGAAATTTTTGGGGGACAATAAAGACAATATTTAATATATAATTTTATGGTATGGCACATTATGTGGTTGGTTGGCCTGTTAGAAATAGCAACCAAATCTCCCTTGAATTACACTTATCTTAGAAAAAGAAAGACAGATTGAATTATGTATCTGAAATGGATACTGAAAGAGGACATGCTTTTGATATAGTCTGCTCAGCTGGGACTAATCTGATTTTAAGCAACAACAGAAAACAATTCATTATCAGTAGAGGATGAACAAGACAAAAAAATTCTTAGAATAGTTATTTACTATTTAAATTAAACACAAACCAGAACTTAGTTGAAATAGCAAGACTTTCAAGAACACCAAGAATCCATAACACTGGGAATCCCTAAAATCTATAGTAAATATTTTATCCTGAATATCTGTTTAATTTAATCTATAAATAGGCAGTATGCATAGTAGATATCATACCCCTATACCCACAGCTTACACAGATAGAGTAGAATAGTTAGTGGGCTGTTATGTAGATGTATGTATGTATGTATGTATGTATGTGTGTGTGTGTCGGTGTATGTATATATTCTTTTATTCTTTTATTTGTTTCAGCCATTTATTTGACTGCAGCCAAGGAATCTAATGCTCTTAGCTTAATTTTTCCTTGGGGCTGGCCAGATTGAAGCAATATCGAGAATAACCAGCCGAAATTGCAAAGATAATCTGGATCTCGACTGAAGAGAGAAAACTCTGAATGACTTGTCCGTGTTTTCTTTGTATCGTCTATCTGTATGTTTTGTCCCTTTCTTGTATCACCCAACTGTCTGGATGTTTTGCATCCTTGTCCCATTCTGTATTATTTATATATATATATATATATATATATATATATATATATATATATATGACAAGTTCCTCTGCGAAATAAATTATTCAGATTCATCCAACAGAATTTTATGTTCATATTTTAACCATAATTGTTAACTATAATTGCATCTATGTTTTAAATATTATTGTATTTTGTTTTTGCATTTAATTTGTAAGATACTTCATGTGAAATTATATACTGAAACAGATGTCGCTGTATCCTGAGACTGTCATTTTGTCCAATAAGACCTGAATACAGTGGTCCTTTTCCACTTTTCATTATTATTATTAATCAACTAGTTAACAAATTAACTTATTAATTAATCAGTTGTTTGACCAACAATTTGAGAAATCAATCAATGAGTTGGTTTATTTGAGTTCTTTCATCTCATCAATCAGGGCTTCATCAATAGTCTGCCTTCATTGCACCAGATCTATTACAATGGATTCAAACTGTAGTTCACCATAATAGACTCAGATCAACAAAGGTATTTCATTGATAAGATCACACATGGTAAAGGAATGTTTGATTGATCAAATTATTTGTGAAACAATCAATTAGTTAATTGGTTAAATTGGGCAGCCAGTTGGCTGGTAATAATAATTATCCTTTCTACTATAGGCACAAGGCCTGAGATTTTGAAGTGGAGAGCAGGTCAATTACTTCAACCCTAGTGTTTAACTGGTACTTATAACATCGATCCTGAAAGGATGAAAAGCAAAGTCAACTTAGACGGAATTTGAACTTGGAATGTAAAGTCAAATGAGAAGCTGCTAAGCATTTTGCTGAGCATGTTACCATTTCTTATTTCTCTATTGCCCACAAGGGGCTAAACATAGAAGGGACAAACAAGGACAGACAAACAGATTAAGTCGATTATATCAACCCCAGTGCATAACTGGTACTTATTTAATCGACCCCGAAAGGATGAAAGGCAAAGTCGACCTCGGTGGAATTTGAACTCAGAACGTAGCGGCAGACGAAATACCGTTAAGTATTTCGCCCGGCATGCTAATGTTTCTGCCAGCTCATCGCCATTTCTGCCAACATGCCACCCTTAATAATGATAATAACCCTTTCTACTATAGGCACATGGCCTGAAATTTTGGAGGAGGAGGCTAGTTGATTACATTGACCTCAGCACTCAAATGGTTATTATTTTATTAATCCTAAAAGGATGAAAGCAAATCTGATCTGGGCAGAATTTGAACCCAGACCATAAATTCAGATGAAATGCTGTTAGCCATTTTGTCCAATATGCTAACATTTCTTATTTCTTTATTGCCCACAAGGGGTTAAACATAGAGGAAACAAACAAGGACAGACAAAGGGATTAAGTCGATTACATCGACCCCAGTGCGTAATTGGTACTTAATTTATCGACCCCGAAGGGATAAAAGGCAAAGTCGACCTTGGCAGAATTTGAACTCAGAACATAAAGACGGACAAAATACCACTTGGCATTTCGCCTGGTGTGCTAACGCTTCTGGCAGCTCGCCACCTTAACTTATATGTTAACAGTTCTGCTAACTCACTACCTTAACTTATAATACCAATGATGAAAAGAAATTAAATAAAACCAGTATATGAGTTTTCATTGCTAAAATGACTCTCCCAAGATGTATCTATTATATATCATTTTGTCATAATTTTCTCTTTCAATATTATATATCATTTCAAACACACATGCACTAACCTGTTTAAAATATTTCTGATACATATTCATAGAAGCACATAGAAGTGAAACTATTTCATGTCATATTCTAATTATAGTTTTTTTTTATTTTATAGTATACTTATTATAGAATAGTATAATAATATAATTATTGCATTTTTATATATTATTATATATTTTTTCCCAAAAGCTTTAGTTTTCTTTCATTTTCTTACAGCAGGCCAGATGAGAAGTAGGCTACATGAGACTTGAGCCATAATCAAGTGGGCTGCACTGCTAAAAATTATAAAGGTAATTTTTCATTAGACATCTCATTCAGAAAGTTCCGTGGGCCACAGTTTGCCCATTAATACAGATTGTCAGTTTGTCTTACAGTATTACTCACCTAAGCAAAGTCAGAACTTTTACTGCTAGTTGTTGCTGTTATTGTTGTTATTTGGCCTCATGTCAGACATGATCTAGCAGGCCTATGATCAAAATCATTCCAACAATGACCATTCCATCTTTTGTTCAGGTTTATTATATTGTAGCTAGAACTACATGTCTATAGGTGCAGGAGTGGCTGTGTGGTAAGTAGCTTGCTTACCAACCACAAGGTTCTGGATTCAGTCCCACTGTGTGGTACCTTGGGCAAGTGTCTTCTACTATAGCCTTGGGCCAACCAAAGCCTTGTGAGTGGAATTTGGTAGACAGAAACTGAAAGAAGCCCATCATATATATGTATATATATATATATATATATATATGTATGTGTTTGTGTGTCTGTGTTTGTCCCTCCAACATCGCTTGACAACCGATACTGGTGTGTTTACATCCCCATAACTTAGCGTTTCGGCAAAAGAGACCGATAGAATAAGTACCAGGCTTACAAAGAATAAGTCCTGGGGTCAACTTGCTCGACTAAAGGTGGTACTCCAGCATGGCCACAGTCAAATGACTGAAACAAGTAAAAGAGTAAAAGAGAGAGAGTCTAGTAAGTTAAGCAACCACATAGAGATTTATCGACTCCCTATGAAATAAAATATAATGTACAGACTAATAGTCATTGTAGACAGGTGGAGTGATGGTGAGAGGATTAAAATGTGCAGTGGTTGCAGGAGTGTTGCATACACAAACACAATAACAAACAAAACAACAAGAGAGCCTTTATGAAGTTGTTCATAGTACTAGAAATAACAACAAAATTCTCTCACATCATATTCAACTATCTTGAAAGAATACTATATTGGCTAGATATATAGAAACAAGATGAGACGGTCATGGTTGGAATGCTTCTGATTATGAGTCTGTTACATCAGGGCTGACCAAGTGCTAAACTACAGTACATTGACATGAGCAGGGAAGGTAATAATATCAATGTATGATTTGACATAAAAGTTGATCAGATGTAAGACTTATGCAACTATTTTTCTGATTGTTGCTTAGCCCCAAATGAGGACCAGTTGAGCAGATGTATTATTACAAGCTTTCTAGTCAAGCGTGACCTTCCCAACTTTTGTTTATCAAGAACAATTGACTGGTATGTCTATTAGTTTGTTTTTTTTAAGATGACAAGCAGTAATTTGAGGGAGATTTTGTTGCTATTTCTTGTAAATTAAGAAGACAATGAGTAGAGGGGATAGTAGAGCTAAAGAGTGTTAGTAAGAGATCAATAGCCAGAGTGTTAGAGGGAAGAGTAGGAAGATTGACAGTGATGAGTTAGACTAGACAGATACTAATATTCATTCATTGGTTAGAGCAAAAATAGTAGAGCAAGAAGCTAATTCCTTTGAAATATTTAGTTATTATCCTTTATGTTCTGAGTTTAAATCCTGCTGAGGTTGACTTTGTCTTTCATCTTTCCAGAATCAATAAAATAGATATCAATTAAGGACTTGAATTGCTAACCCTAACCCTCCTCTTTCTAACTCTGTGGAGCTTTTGTTTGTCTTTGTTGTTTTTTTTTGTTTTGTTTTTTTTTGGTGGTGTTGGGTGGATCCTCAATGTTAGAAGCTATTATTATTTCCCTTGCAATGTTTTGATTTCAAATCCTACTGAGATCAACTTTGCCTTCCACTTTTCTGGGGTTCAAGAAATCATGTATCAATTCAGTTTAGTTCTAGGGTCAATTAATTCAACTAACCTTTACTCGTTAATTTGTGCCCTTTTACCTATGTCAGAAAAGATGATTATTTCTCTGGATTTTCTATTGTTTCTAGATAGTTCTAGTTCTGGTTATTTCTCTCAGCTTCCAACCTATGTACTAAAAACTTCTAAAATGCAAAATGCCTATGTAACTATGCCTTATTCTAAGAAAACCAATCATCAAATTGCTGCAGAGAAGTATTTTTAGGATTTTAGGATTTTTTTTTTTTTTTTTTTTTTTTTTTTTTTTTTTTTTGGTTAATCCAAACTAACTATTCAAAAACATTCAAAAACAAAGATCTTCAGAGGAAAAAAAAAAGGAAAACATTTTTGGTTATCTTAATATAATTTTAGAGAATAGTTCAGTGAAAAGTCAGTATCTTCCATTTAATACTGTAGATCAATGTACATACTAGACATAATATGTATAATGATTATAATCATCTAATGGTTTATAAAGGCCATGCAATATCAACAATGTTACGTTGTGAAAAAGGAGACTTACTACAATGGACTTGAAATTAATGGAATTTGTTTAGAATAGAAGAGTTATGGCACTATTTTGGACGATAATGCATTGTTAAGTGTGAATAAGATACTGAAGTACACTTAATAAATTGCAAGTCTAAAGTGCATCTAATAACACATCAAAGTGCACTTTATAATGATGATATGTAGATAATGAGGCTTCTTCTGAAGTTCACTATAGAAAGTAGATATGTGCTACTAATAAGAAAATAATAGAATATGATTTACAATGGTTTAGCATATTCAGAAGGAAAATATAGAAAATATATATTAGAATAAATAACAAATACTGAGAAGGTTCTGGAATTACTTTACAGCATCTAGTTTAACCCTTTTGAAGCCAATTCTCTCAAGACTGCACTTGGTTTTGCATACAAACTTTCTTTTAAAATAATCTAAACTACAGTTTTTCCACTGAATTTATTGATAATTTGTGCTCCATATATCAGTTTGATAAGAACAAAGTTAGTTTACGAAATGTTTCATGATTTTTAAAAATTAATTCAAACATAGGCATTGTATTTCAACAGCAATATCTTAATTAAAAGGTTAATAGTAAATATATTTGTCATTTCTTTAAACTTAATCCCACTGTCTGTTTCCCAATCACATGGTTTCAAATTCAATCACATTGCATGGCACTTTGAGTGGATTCGGTAAATGGAAACTGAAAGAAGCCTGTCATTTATGTGTATGTGTTTCAGTATATGTATAAGTGTGTTATTGTTTCCCTCCCATGATTTTGCATGATAGTTGTGAATGAGTATCACTATTATGCAAGCTGTATCCTTCATTTCCAACCTTCTGTAAGAACATGTCTGGTCATGAGAAAATACTACATCACTCAGAAACAGGTGATGATAATTGATAGGAAAGGCATCCACCCATAAAAGTTTTTTCCTCAACAAATTGCATTTACCCCATGCCTGCATGGAATTTTGGATATTAAATGATGATCGCTTGGCCTTTGTGTTTAACAGAAATCCATTCTGTTGCTAACATTCAGGTTAGCACTCTGTTCTAAGAGCAGCTTCCTTGCTCCCACCAATTTTAGAATCTCTTAAAAGAATTATGAGTGCTCTTCTTTCTCTAAGCCATTAAAAATAAATAGGTATAAATGAAAATTTGTGACTTCTTCACCTCAATTAGTGGTTTTTAAACTGGGGTGGTAGTACCCAATCAGAGGTGTTGTAAGCTCATGAGGGGGGGGGCAGCAAATGTCGAAGGGGGTAGGGTCCTATGGGCAAAGAGTGCTAGATGTTTAGAGTAGTTGTGATTTTTCTTAGAAATAAACTATTTAAATCATATTTTCAGAAAGATCTTTGTGAGGATTAGAATATAAGTAATACATTATCTAATCAATGAACAGAAACATGACTGATGATGTGCCAAGACCCAGTATTATTTCATTATATAAGTTCACAGTTTCTTTAGTAATTTTCATAAAAATTTAACACAGATATCTAAAAATTTAATCCACACAAATATCTAAAATGAGACACACACTGGATGGGCTGGTATTTGAACATTTAAATCTGGATAATAAACCACTGCACAAAATTATTTTTTGTTTAATTAAAGTAATCTGGTTCTTTTTCTTTTCTTTTTTTCTAAAAAATATACAAGGTGAAAGGAGGTGCCGAGGTACAAATGATTCAGAACTACTGAAATAAATGAAAACTGGTAATTTTCATGCTAAAGGAAAATTATACACATTTCCTTTATTTCCAAATAAAGTATTAAATTCTGACACAGTTGCTTGAATGAAGTGATCTCTATATTTTTAGATTTAAGTTAGCTCTTATAAACAACACTTCCAACTACATTAACTAGAAACTCTCCCATTCATTAAATGTATGTTAAAAGTTAATCCTTTTGTAGACTACAATAGTTAGTGAGTCAGGTATTTAATAACTCTGGTTTCCATAGCATTAAGCAGATAAGACAAATCTCATTTAGAAGGATGCTCACTTGCCTATTGTAAGTTAACTTTACAAGTGCACTGTTATCTATTTTCCAGTTACCTAAATGGAAACATGCAAAGTTAAGTGCCTTGCTGAAGAACAAATTTTAATATTTTTAGCAACGCCCCCACACACACACAAATGCACAAAATAATAATGACTAGAGTTTCACAATCGTTGCACTAAGAACTGCTTGTACAAATTAGTCAAGGAACACTTAATCCAAATACAGCCCACAAATTAATCTAGAAAAACATTACATGATTTATTGAAACTGCCACATTTAATTTACTTTGTAACTGATCAAGGCAGCAAATCGACAGAGATTTTAATACTGAATAGATTGTGTCGTGGTAATTGTTCCAGTTCTCTGCAAATCCTACCAAGGCTAACTTTGCCTTTCAGCGAATAATAAAAAGGTACCAATCCAGGATGATAAGCAGAGCTGTTAGAGGGTCTGGTGAAATGCCTTGCAATATCTGTTCTAGCTCTTTGTGTTCTGATAGCAATGTATGAAACACTAATGCCAATCTATGCCCATAATATGAAAGTTGTAAATGAGTCTCACTGTCATACAAGCAGTGTCATTCATTTCCAATATTCTGCAAAAACATATCTGGTCATGGGGAAATATCACTTTGCTTGGAAGCAGATGAGGGTTGGCAACAGGAAGGGCATCCAACCATGGAAAATCTGCCACAACAAATTCCATCCAACCCATGTGAGCATGGAAAAGTGGACATTGAATGATGATGTGTGTGTGTGTGTGTGTGTGTGTGTGTGTGTGTGTGTGTATCATATGTGTGTGTGTACACATAAGCGGATTCAAATATATCTTTGTTTATATTTCTATTTCATGTGTCATTCTACTGTTGTTACATTGTGTCTTTTGGTAAAGACAATTCCACATGACTCAGCAGTTCAAATCACTGTCTACATCTAAGACCAATATAAATCCATGACAGTATTTAGTTTTAACCCTTCAACTTTTGGTTTAAATCATATTAGAGTTGACTTAATCTTTCATCTTTCCAGAGTCAATAAAACCAGTACCAGTCATATATTGAAATCAATTCAGTTTAATAAATATTAAATCTCCCCTGTAAATTAAGGGCCTCATAGCCATTCAATTAATGAATATTTATTTTATTGTCGTATCAGTTTTTCAACAACAGACAAGAACAAGAACAAAAAAGATTTTAGAAAAATAAAGCAAAAATATATAAAATTGAACAAAAAAAAAACAATTAAATACATTAACCTTTTATTATCAACCTGTCAGAGATTGCCCATGGTTCTATGATACAAGCTTTATGTTTTAAAGAGATCTAAATTAACAACTTCAATCAAAATTTCATGTTAATTGTGTCCCAAAGACTAGCTTCATGACAATGAAGTTGTTTTATAAAATTCTCCATAATTTTAAAAATTAATTGAAATACAGGTGCAGGTACGGCTGCTTGGTTAAAATGTCCCCTTCATAATCTTACCCAAGGTGTCACTGAGCTGCACTTTGGACAAGTGTCTTCAATGATAGCTTCAGACCAACGAAAGCCTTTCCAGTTGATTTGGTAGACTGAAACTAAATAATGAAATCCTCACACTCTCTCTCTCTCTCTCTCTCTCTCTCTCTCTCTCTCTCTCTCTCT
>NC_068983.1:29108673-29111261 GCF_001194135.2 Octopus bimaculoides
TCTCTCTCTCTCTCTCTCTCTCTCTCTCTCTCTCTCTCTCTCTCTCTCTCTCTGTTCAGGGAACATGTATGGCTTAGTAGTTAGGGTATTTAGTTCATGATTATAAGGTCATGAGTTCAATTCTTCATTTCCTGGTGGTACATTGTATCCTTGAGCAAGACACTTTATTTCACGCTGCTCCAGTCCACTCACCTAGCAAAAGTGAGTCGTGCCTGTATTTCAAAGAGCCAGCCTTGTCACATTCTTTGTCATGCTGAATCAGCCTGAGAACTGCATGAAGGGTACATGTGTTTGTGGAGTACTCAGCCAGTTGCACCTTAAATTCATATGCAGGCTGTTCTATTGTGTGATCCTTTCCCTTCATGTTGACATCTTGCACATATTGTAAACAACTGCTGCCATCATACAAAAACAGTTTTGTTCATTTGCAGTATTCTGTGAAATCATTTGCCTTGACTATTGAGCTGTTCATGTTTGAAGAATACTGCCTTGCTTAGAAACAAGAGATAGAAGGCTTGGTGACAGGAAGAGCATTAAAACTACAACAAATGGTGATGACAACAATGATAATGATGTTGAAACATGGTAAGAGTTAAACAGCCTTGTGACATGAAGAATATTTTATGCTATAAAAGCGAACTTTGTGAAATGCACTTTAATATTTCACAAGATAGAGATGAAACTAGAATTATTTGGTTTTGTTTTGCTTGGGTTTTTCGGGTAGAGTAGGTGGGGGTTCAATATCTTGGAACAATATCTGCTAAAGTTTATCAATGCTTAATCTTACTTCTTGAATAACAGATAAAATTTTGTTCCTATTTTCAATGAAGAAATTCTGAGAAAAAATATTAAAAGAGGTGAACTTCCTGATAACTATCAAACAAATAGCTTTGAAAATTAATATGTCCATATAAAATAAATAAATTGCTCAATTTAAAATAAACTGAGAAATTTATACAATTATTATAAAAATACCATTTTATCTAAGATGACTCATCTTTCACTATCTCTCCCTCCTTCTCTCTCTCTTTGTTTCCCTCTAACTCACAATCCCTCTCTTATCCTAATCTTATGATGTGTTAACTTGTTAACTTCCTAAACTATTGAAAGAGCTTCCCCTACACAGTGAAGTGACTTGTTAGAAACAACTAAAAACTTCCTCAAATCTAGAAGAGAAAGTATATAAGATAATGCAGCCTTCCATACAGTATTGCCTTTATAAAGGATAAGATGGTCACATCTGGAATGTCTTTATATGTTTTCTATGGTAGGTGTAACATTTTATAATGTATGATTAAGACATTCAGTTTGCAATCATATGGTTTCAGGTTCAGCCCCATTGCATAGCACTTTTGTTAAGTGTCTTTGTCTACTACTACTATAACCCTAAGCTGACCAATATCTTGTGTGTGAATTTTGTAGATGGAAACTGAAGAAATCTACTATGTATCATCATCGTTTAACGTCCGCTTTCCATGCTAGCATGGGTTGGACGATTTGACTGAGGACTGGTGCAACCGGATGGCTACACCAGGCTCCAATCTAATTTGGCAGAGTTTCTACAGCTGGATGCCCTTCCTAACACCAACCACTCAGAGAGTGTAGTGGGTGCTTTTACGTGTCACCCGCACGAATACGGCCACGCTCGAAATGGTGTCTTTTATGTGCCACCCGCACAAGAGCCAGTCCAGGGGCACTGGCAATATATAAAATAAAAATTTAAAAAATACATATTGAGTACAGGACATCACCAATGAGTGAAAAATACATAAACACACAACGAGAGACAAGTACAGAACAAAATACCAAAAGAAGTCTCACTCCTCCTCAGTTGTTGACTGTTTATTACTATGTGTTCCGTGCTTTTAATGACAAGACAGGAAAACTTCATAAGAAAGCAGCATCCAGAAATTTTTAAATTTAAAAATTTTTTAAGGTGACAAGCTGACAGAAACATTAGCATGCCAGACGAAATGCTTAGCAGTATTTCGTCTGTCTTTCATTGGAAGCCCTCTTTTATGATTTCCAGGTCCTTTGATTGAGAAGAATATTTCACTTGTATTAACCAACTGTATACCTAATTTTGCCATCCTTGTATATGTGTGTGTGTGTGTGTGTATAGCTTTATGTTTGTGTTGGTCTCCACTACTTAACCACTGGTGTTGGTTTGTTTGCATCCTCATAACAGTAATTCAACAAAAGAAGCTGATAGTATAAGTACCAGACATAACAAAAAATACTGGGGTAGGTTTGTGCAACTAAACCCTTCAAGGCAGTGCTCCAGCATGGCTGCAGCCCAATGAGTGAAACAAGTAAAGGAATAAAAAATAACTTCAGTGAACTTTTTTTTATATATGTTTAGTCAAAAGAGAAACGGCTATACTTATGATCTTTGTAGGTCGTCTGAGGTTCATGTGATTGATGTGGTTAATGTTCACTTTGTACGATGTAAGTTAATATCATATCCACTCCACCATCTCACCTTTACCAAAACTTGATATTTCAAAGAAAACTTTTCAAGAGAATTGCAGTTGATGAAGCTGAAGCTGTTGATACAAATTTATATATATATATATATATATATATAT
>NC_068983.1:29117722-29120617 GCF_001194135.2 Octopus bimaculoides
ATATATATATGTATGTATGTATGTATGTATGTATGCAATATAGCCATTGACAGTTCATATCACATAGAAAACAAATTACTGCAACTAGAGTGCTTTATAGAATGTTCTTAAATTATATTTATGAATTAGTGTTGCAAAACTCCTGATGTGAAATCGTATGTTGAAACAGATATTGTATTTTGGGATACTCTACTCTCTTTTCTTTTACTCTTTTACTTGTTTCAGTCATTTGACTGTGGCCATGCTGGAGCACCACCTTTAGTCGAGCAAATTGACCCCAGCACTCATTCTTTGTAAGCCTAGTACTCATTCTATCAGTATCTTTTGCCAAACCACTAAGTTACGGGGACATAAACACACCAGCATCGATTGTCAAGCGATGTTGGGGGCACAAACACAGACACACAAACACACACACACATATATATATATATATATATAACGGTCTTCTTTCAGTTTCTGTCTACCAAATCCACTCAGAAGGCTTTGGTCGGCCCGAGGCTATAGTAGAAGACACTTGCACAGGGTGCCACACAGTGGGACTGAATCCAGAACCATGTGGTTGGTAAGCAAGCTACTTACCACACAGCCACTCCTACGCCTATACAAATATATCAGTAGGTCATTTTTTTTGTGGGGGGGCCAAATAAACATACACACTATATATTTGTTCTTCACTCATTTAATATTTTTCTTATTCTAACCCATCCATTGTCCAGAAATCTTTCATCACACAACTGTGACCTCTTCAGTGACACTTTTCGTTTTTGTGTGTACTCTTGCTTCACTTACTCCATTCCCAGTAAGTAGAGTACACACGAAAATGAAAAGTGTCACTGAAGAGGTCACAGTTGTGTGACAAAAGATTTCCAGACAATGGACATGAATGAGTTAGAATAAGATCAGTAATAAATGAGTGAAGAACAAATATATAGTGTGTGTGGCTGTGTGGTAAGTAGCTTGCTTACCAACCACATGGTTTTGGGTTCAGTCCCACTGCATGGCACCTTGGGAAAGTGTCTTCTACTATAGCCTCGGGTCGAACAAAGCCTTGTGAGTGGATTTGGTAGATGGAAACTGAAAGAAGCCCATCGTATATATGTATATGTGTGTGTGTGTGTGTGTGTGTGTTTGTGTGTCTGTGTTTGTCCCCCCAACATTGCTTGACAACCGATGCTGGTGTGTTTACGTCCCCGTAACTTTGCGGTTCGGCAAAAGAGACCGATAGAATAAGTACTAGGCTTCCAAAGAATAAGTCCTGTGGTCGATTTGCTCGACTAAAGGCGGTGCTCCAGCATGGCCACAGTCAAATGACTGAAAGAAGTAAAAGAGTAAAAGGGTAATGCTAAATCTCACACCCAGGCTGGAATAGATTCTCTTCAACCTTTTGAGTGTGTGTGTCATCATCATCATCATAAGGCATGTTTGTGTGGTTAAGAAATTCACTTCACAACTATATAGTTTTAGGTTCATTTCTGCTGCATAGCACCTTTGTCAAGCGTCTTCTGCAAGAACATTTGGGCTAACTAGTATTTTGTGGGTGAAACTAGTAGCCTATTGTAAACTTACATACACACACACTAACATAAATATACATAGATATCAGAGAGACGAAAACAGGTGTCTTGCTGTTGAGATGTATGTGTGTGTACATGTGCGTGCATGTGTGTTATTTGTCTCCCAGCACTGCAGAATAATGTTATATAGACAGTGTTAAATGCCTGACCATTGAGCAGATCATCATTCAAAAGGCCTGGGGATACTTGGAAACAAGTAGGAATTTGTAACAAGATGGACTATAAAAATCTGACTCAGCAAGTCTTGTCAAATCAATGCTAGAATGGGAAAAATGAATGTTACAACAACGGTGATTAGAATCATGATGAACATCATCGTCAATGCTTTATATCCATTTTCCATGCTGACAGAGATAGAAAGATCATCAAAATCTGCATGAGTTCCTCTTCAGTGTTACTAAACTCCTACACAGTGCAGCACACCATGTTTCTCTTGTATTTTTCATTTGACATGGGTTTTATAGCTTCAATGAATTTTTTTATATACGTTATGCATACCTTTCCTTCTTTGGACACAAAACCCTGCTTGCGAAGACCTGTTGAGGCAAGTGAAATCGAAATCGAAATACTTGGAGTGTTCAAAAACATGTCCAATGTGTTCTGCAGCAAATATAATAATAATAATAATAGTAATAATGATGATGATAATAATAATAATAATAATAATAATAATAATAATAATAATAATAACAACAATAATAATATTACACACAAATTCACACTCACAGTCTAAGAGTGCTTACAAAAGCCATGGGCACAGCCTTTTCTCCAATGAAAAAAATTTTTTTTTCAATTAATTATTCAGACACAAAAATCACTCATTCACACAACAAAAGATGTAGAAATGTTTAGCTCACAGGAAGCAAACAACATTTTTGATATGCATTATTTCAATTGCTATTTTCAAAATGTACATGAGATATTTGCATGACGTGAATAACGACAACGGGAAGACATTCCAAATTTAAATTAAACATCTTTCTTGTTTTTAACAATAAATGTATCAAAACAGGTTCATTTCACTGAAGAATGAAATAATTACTATGATAATGATGTATCATTTTCTTTAAATAATCTAAGCCTTTAGCATTGGTTGTGACAAGTCTTAACTTGAAATTTTTTGATTATTGCATCTGCTGTTATTTCCCTTCTTTGTTAAGGTTTTTTGATGGCAGCCATATTTCTGTAGTTTTTTTCTTTTTTTTATGTTGTGGATTCTGGTTATTATCAAATAATTCCTTTAATCATCCAAATGCATTGTGTTTGTTACTCTGTGTGTGTGTGTGTGTGTGTGTGTGTGTGTGTGTGTGTGTGTGTG
>NC_068983.1:29120958-29124412 GCF_001194135.2 Octopus bimaculoides
ATATATGGATATATATATGTATGTGTGTGTATATGTTTGTGTGTCTGTGTTTGTCCCCCCACCATTGCTTGACAACCAATGCTGGTGTGTTTACATCCCCCGTAACTTAGCGGTTCGGCAAAAGAGACCGATAGAATAAGTACTAGGCTTACAAAGAATAAGTCTTGGGGTCGATTTGTTCGACTAAAGGCGGTGCTCCAGCATGGCCACAGTCAAATGACTGAAACAAGTAAAAGAGTAAAATAGAGCTGGAACAAATACCACCAGACTTTTTCCTGACATGGAAAACTTGTTGAAGACTGCCAAGTAAAAAAAAAAAAAAAATACATTAGGATACTGAACTGAAAATCCAAACCCCTTTCCTTTATACCCTACTGGTGTCACATAAAAAGCATTCATGTGAGTGCCATGTAAAGCACCTGTGCTAATGTCACATAAAAAGCACCCACACCAGTGAAAAACACTTGTGCCCTGCACCACATAAAAGCTCCCAGTACACTCTGAAAAGTGGTCGACATTAAGAAGGGCATTCAGCCGTAGAAACCATTCCAAAGCAGACAACTGGGGCCTGGTGTGACCCTCCAGCTTACCAACTCCTGTCAGACAATCCAACCTATGCCAGCATGGTAAACAGACATTAAATGATGGCGCTGATGATGGTGATGGTGGTAGTGTTGGTGGTGATGATGATGATGATGATGATGATGATGATAATTAAGGAGTAAATGTATTTGAGACTTGTGTTTTATTTCCTTGTCTCTTTCCTAACTAAACCCATTGTAAAAGATTATTCATTTAATGAAAGTTTCAGTAATTAAAAAAGTTGACCATTAACTTTGAGCTCAGTAGTGTTTAGGGTGATCAAAGGAAAATGACTGGGTTATTTCCCTTGGCTGTTAAAGGACAATATTTGGATTATATTTTGACTCCTTCTAGCCATCCAATTATAGACTTTTATTGAACTTCAATGAACCTAGTAACAAACTGGATGTTACTTTAACATGTTTGCAAAGTTTCACGAAAATTCGTTAATGGGTGTAGATGACAACTTGAAACAAACAGACATTCAAACAGACAATTCGCATTCATATATATATATATATATATATATATATTATATACACATGCACATACACACATATTTCTCTTAAGGGGGATCAGATGATATACAGATTGAAACATTTTAGATTAAAAAGCATGATCAATGCTTGGTTTTCTTGTAACAATTAATTTTATTTTTATAAAATGGTCTGGACTCTTTACAAATTCTTTACACATTGGTCAAGTCCACCTTTCAACTTTCCAAAGTTAATAAAATGAGTAGCTGACAAAGCACTGTGGTCAATATAATTGACTAAAAATTCATGATGGTGCTCCTGTATAGCCACTGTCTGATGGCTGATACTAAAAAAAGAATAAAAGGAAGTAACAGTTGTGAATTGGTCGAGCTTAATTTTAGAACAAATGGTAAGTGTGTGCTAGAATATTTAAAGAGGAAGTGCAGAAATACTATTTCTAGTTGAAGTATCTTTTTCCCCACTGTATAGACCCAATGTAAGGAAACAGATAAGCTGGTGCATTAGTCCAGTCATTATTTGATGGACATGAGTAGGAAAAGCACTTTGAAACATGACTGCTATTGAGGCAGGTCAGTAAAGCTATTATATTTTTAATAATAGCAATGTAGCCTATTGGATAATAATGTTCAGTTTAGTATCAAGATTCAATGGATTGGATATGAGACGTTTTGGCACTGTTGTTTTGGCACCGCCTATTTGGCATCGCTGATTCAACTCTGACTTATTTGACATCAGACGTTTTAATGTTTCTCTAGTTGTCTCCCTTTTTCCCTCCTCCACTCTCTCTCTCTCTTTCTCTTTCAATCTCTCCATCTGCATTTTTTATCTTTTATCTTTTACTTGTTTCAGTCATTAGACTGTGGCCATGCTGGAGCAGTACTTATTTGGTTTTTTTTTTAACCCTGGTACTTATTCTATCAGTCTTTTTCACTGATCAGCCAAGTTATGGTAATACAAACACTTCAACAAACGCACTGACTTCGATGTAATCGACTTAATCCCTTTGTCTGTCCTTGTTTGTCCCCTCTGTGTTTTAGCCCCTTTGTGGGCAATAAAGAAATAATAAAGTAATGACACCAGAAAATTCTTCCAAAGCTATGCAATTAACAAATAAAAAAAAGATTTGATTTTATTGCAGAAATGAACTAAAGAGTTAAAAACAATTGTTGAAAAGGTGCAAATTTTGAAAAATGTCTGGGTTGGGGTAGGGGGAATGGTCACTTCCCTTGCTTCCGTTCGCTATGCCACTGACTATTACCCCCATATATAATGTATCCAAGCTTCCTAGCCCATTCAAAAAAAATAGGGTACATTATATAGGGCAAATTTGGCTACTGTTTCTAATAGTTGAAAAAAAAACTTGTAGAAGCCCCCTTGCAATAGTGATCATCAGAAATTACTTTCATAATTGTTTCCTATATAGACATTAAGCATGAATTCATTTTCTTTTTCAAGTAAAGGAACTCAAGAAGTAGTGACCTTCATGTGTTTCCCAAAGACACTAACAACTAAAGGGAAATAATTCTAATAAGGTAATCAAAACTGGGTCACAAATTCATTTAGATTGAAGCTAACTTACACTTGACAATGTTCAGCATAACCTACTTTAATTATAACAAGTTTGGTGAATGCCTTTTAATTGATTTTAACAAGATCCACTGTCTTCACAATAATATGAATTAGAACGAAACACAATACAAATTTGCTTGCAATATTCCCTCAAATAGCATTTATTTTACCTTTGCCTTTGCAAAAACAACTGCCGTGTTTGGCAAGATTATCCTCTTGGAAGATTATTATAGTCAATAGCTTCCTCTAAATTTGGAGGAATATTTCTGAGTATTTTTTCCACAAAAGACTGTTAATGAAATCCTACACTTTCCTTGCAACATTCCACATCAGTCAACACAATATCCAGATCCATTCTTATTTCTTTCTAAGCTTCTAAATAAAATCAATAAGACCAGAATGTAAAGGGCTCATAACTTCTCTTGCCTCAGAATAACATCCTTAGTCTACTACTTAATATCTTTTGTTAATTCTCTCTCTCTCTCTCTCTCTCTTTCTCTCTCTCTCTCTCTCTCTCTCTCTCTCTCTCTCTCTCTCTCTCTCTCTCTCTCTCTTTCCCTCTCTCTCTCTATCTATCTATCTATCTATCTATGTATCTATCTATATATCTCAGTCTCTCTGTTTCTTTCTATTTATCTCTTCCTATCTATCTATCTATCTATCTATCTCTCTATCTATCTCTCTATCTATCTATCTATCTATCTATCTATCTATCTATCTATCTATCTACCTACCTATCTAAATATTTCAGTCTCTCTGTTTCATTCTATTTATCTCTTCCTTTCACAACTTCACAAATACTTCTC
>NC_068983.1:29124553-29133194 GCF_001194135.2 Octopus bimaculoides
CTCTCTCTCTCTCTCTCTCTCTCTTTCTTTCTTTCTATCCATCTATCTCTCTATTTTTATCTTTATCTATCTAGCTATCTATCTACTTCTATCTCTCCAGTTGACTACATATACTTTCCTTCTTTCCTATTCTTTACTTTCATTTATCTCTCTCTGTCTCTCTGTCTGTCTGTCTGTCTGTCTCTCTCTCTCTCTCTCTCTCTCTCTCTCTCTCTCTCTCTCTCTCTCTTTCACTCTTTCTGTCTCCCACACTCTCCCCCTCATTCTCCTACTTCCTTTCTTTCACTTCTTCTTTACTCTCTCCTGTTTGCCTACCTGCTTTTCTCTTTCTTTCTTTTCTCTTTCTTTCTTTTCTATTTTTACTCTGATCACTCCAATCTTTTTAACTCCACTTCCATCCATTTTCATCCTTTCTCACCCTCCTTTTATCCTGGTTTCTGTTTTTTTTCCCCCCATTTTTCCATCATCTCCCTGCCCCTGAGAATTTAGCATGAACAGCTAAAAAAGTCAACCAAACTCTAATGAAAAGCACAAAACAAAACAGCTATGTTATGCCATGTGATGTGTCTAAAAAAATGACTAATAGAAATTTCCTCTGATTACAACAACTCAACCAAATTTGTTGAGTGAAAACATAATCTAAATCCTTCTTTGTATCAAATTTTCTAAAGTGACATCGACATTTGATAATTATTAGCGTCAATAGTTAGCAAAACCAAATGTTGCTGTTATGATAATTGCATGGAACAAAGTTCTGAGACCAAATAATCAGTTTCTAATCCAGCATGTCTTTGTACAATTAATTCCAAACTTAATATTTCCTTTTCATATTAAGAATGCTTTCAAACAAAGAGAAATTGATGTCTTGACTTGATAACATTTCCAAAGAGGTAAAAATATGGGTTATATAATAATAAATATCCTTATGAGATTTTGATGGGTTTCCATGAAAGGGTTGGGGAATCAATTTAAGTTGTTGTTGTTGTTATTGTTGTTGCTGCTGCTACTGTTACTGTTACTGCTTTTGTTGTTCTTGCTTGTGTTGAACCCCAAGCTACTTCTGATCGTGGAGACGCAATGGCCCAGTGGTTAGGGCAGCGGACTCATGGTCGGAGGATCGCGGTTTCGATTCCCAGACCGGGCGTTGTGTGTGTTTATTGAGCGAAAATACCAAAAGCTCCACGAGGTTCCGGCAGGGGATGGTGGCGAACCCTGCTGTACTCTTCCACCACAACTTTCTCTCACTCTTACTTCCTCTTTCTGTTGTGCCTGTAATTCAAAGGGCCAGCCTTGTCACACTGTGTCATGCTGAATATACCTGAGAACTACATTAAGGGTACACGTGTCTGTGGAGTGCTCAGCCACTTGCATGTTTATTTCACGAGCAGGCTATTCCGTTGATCGGATCAACTGGAACCCTCGACGTCGTAAGTAACGGAGTGCCAACAACAACAACTTCTGATCACCAAATCTTTGCTCGGAAGCATGCTGCATTCAAACACACATTTAACAAGCTACATCTTAGGGGAATTTCCCAAACCACAAAGAGCCTTAAAATAATTAAAAAGCATATATGTTTCCATTAATCTTTTGTCTTTCATTCTTGGCTTGTTTCAGTTATTGGACCACGACCATGCTGAAGCACTGCTTTGAAGGGTCTAGTCATACAAACCAACCCCAGAACCTATTATTTTTAACTCTGGTACTTATTCTACAGGTTTCTTTTGCCAAACTACTAAGTTATTCCATGTAAACAAACCAACACCAGTTGTTGAGAAATTGGAGAGGGACAAACACAATTTACATACACATATATACATACGCATACACACACACACACACACACACACACACACACACACACACATATATGTATATGACTGTCTGCTGTCAACTGCTGACTGTCAATTGCCAAATGTCAACTGCTGACTGTCAACTTCCAACTGTCAACTCTGACAGTTCTTTATTTTATTGAAATGGGTCAGTCCACTTTTAGTCGCGCGGGGATGGTGAGGATCCTTCCACAACAGTTCTTGAGCAAAACACTTCATTTCACATTACTGAAATAGTTACCCTTTCAATCAGTGGGGAATGTTGGCCTACTGGCCTAACCAGCAAGGTGGTGTCGTTCGAAGGCAAAAAAAAATGATGCAAAGTACATTGTGACCAGCAATGTGTAACAACATCTGATATTCTGGTCAGTCTTGTGATCACACACTCATGTGATGTCAGCATTGATCATATAGGCCTAAGCTCACAGGGTATATAGCTATGATCATCTTGCTTTAGTTTTGGGAATAATATCTTCCAGACTACCTTATTCAGTTTTACATTTTTTATGACAGTAAGATGTGATTTGAAGAAAATTTGGCTGTTTTTTAACAGATTGGGCCACTACACTAAGCTTCCTCATTGATTCATTACATTGATTTCAATATTTGGCTCAAGGCCAGCAATTTTAGGGACGGGGTAAGTCAATTACATCGACCCCAGTGATCAATGGTATGTATTTTATCATCCTAAGAAGATGAAAGATAGAGTTGAACTTGACATGATTTGAACTCAGAACATAAGGATGTACGAAATGCCACAAAGCATTTGTCCAATATGATATTGATTCTGCCTGCTCACTGCTTTTCATTAGTTCATTATATTAAAAGTATTATATTAAAAGTACTCAGTTGGCCAGAGACACCTACAGAATATCATGTGACTTTAGCAAAAATTCTATTTGGATTTCAAAATATATTACTTAATAAATTGCAGAAAAGAATTTTTAAAAATTAATTTTCATTTTTACCAAAGCAAAATTAAAATTACTAACAGCAAAATTTATTGGTGTAAATATTTTTAAATGAAGATACATTTCTACTTCTGATGGATTTTTATTAAAATATTTCATGTTATACAAATTATATCATGGTTAATTTCATCTAGGCTATATTCAGTAATTATAATGAATTTCACATTGAATTTGCTAATCTCTATTTTATTCTTATTCTCACTGCTAAACGTTATTCTTTATTTGCCACTTTATTAAATATCATTTTTACAGTTTCTCTGAGGAGGTTTCTGTGTTGTATGTGTGTGTGTGTTACATTGTATGTTTCATTTTATTAAATATTGTTTAAATCAGTTGCTAACATCATAATAATATTTTTTACAGATTCCAGAGAAATTTACCCGGAAGATATGAAGATGCAAGAACCAATACAAAATGAGCTATCACCTACAGAAACATAACAGGGATGAAATATCCTCTCAAAAATATTAACTAAATGTTAACTAAAAAATATGAATGTAATAAAAATTAAAATATTAAAATTCCAATTCCTTTTCAAAATTCCTCCTTTCATTAAGAAAATAATTAATCTGGTGTCAGAAGTATATATTACAGGATAAATGATTCTTCTCCAATAAGAGTAAAATTTGACCATGCATTGTTATGTATCAGTAATCTGACAGGGTGGACTAAATTAGCAACTCATAGCTTGTTTTTTAATCACAACTCACACTTAATTGAGCAGACTTATAAGTGAAAGATTTTCTGACCTTGAGCATTCCATCTTTTGTTTTAAAACAGTCTATTGAAGACTACATTATCTAATAAGACTTTTCTTTTTCTTATTTTTTTTTTATGTTAGGGTACATGTTGAAGAAAATTTGGCTGCTATTTCTAGTGAGCTGAGTGACCACAGAAAGATTGCCCTTCATTGGCTTGTAAATTTTGTGTTGATATTTGGTTCAATTGTCTCATTGAGGATCCCTTTCTTTATATGACTTACAGGAGAAAGGACCTCAAAGACCTGGAGGGAAAAAGTAAAGTTATCCTTAGACCAGAGACTCTGCCTGAATATTTGCAACAAAGTAGATATCATTAAAGGCATCAAGGGTCAGGTGATGTTAAACCAGGTTGCGGATTAATTCATTTGTGCATTCCCTAATTCACATAATTGTAGAGAATCAATAGAGTATCTGGTAATCTTATCTGCAACGCATAGTGTTCTATACATAGATTTCTTTCATTCACAAACAACACTGAATAGAAAGTTGAACACCAGCTTCATGAGCTTGTGAAAACATCATTTATCATGCAAGTTCATATATATAATCAATAATAATTATATTCTCTCATGTTGAGTCAGGTCTAAGAAATCTCATTTTCTTTTCATGCTCAGAGTCTCAGAACAATAGCAGTAATATAGCACATAACAATGAAGCCATTTCTTTACTTACCAATCTGAATCTAACAACTTTTGGTAGCAACGAAGAATTTGAAATGTTTCTAAACATGTTGCTCAGCAAAGAAAACTTTGGTTGAGATCAAAATACAAAAGCTTGATGGATTATCTTGAAACCAGATAAGACAATTAAGAAAACTAATGTAGACAGAACTTTGATAGAGATAAAGAAAGGAAATAACATGCTTTCTATTACAGTTTATATAAATCTTATGAAAATAATTTTTCAATGCTAACTATTCATTCCAGAATATTCTAACTCTATGTGAAAATATCATTGCTACTTCAATACTGGAAAATGGAAAAATTCTAATGGACTAATGAATTAGTCTTTAATCTAAATTGTAGTTCTGGTCAACAAATTTTTTGCTTTGAATAAAATTTCCTGATAACCATTAATAGTCAAGGAAACCAAGCTGTCTTTACAAAACTACCAACTGCCTTTATACGTATATGTATTGACAATTAACGGAAATAGATGTTCAGTCAATTGCATAAACATTACTGTATCTTTCAAGATGTTTTGATAGACAGAAAAAAATTGAAAAAAAAAGACATCAAATAAAATAAAAATATAATCAGAAAATGAAAATTTGTGAATATTGGTCTGTCCTTGTTAGCTTGTCATTTATATACCCCTTACAATATATTTTTGTTTAAAGATTTCTATATTATACACACACACACACACACACACACACACAACAACAACAACAACAACAACAACAACAACATGTATGTACACATACAGTCATATATAATAATAATAATAATAATAATAATAATAATCCATTGATGGAATTTATAAATATTTTAATGCATCAGTACGAGTGTTTCCACTAATCACATGTTTCTAAAGATCGAAGTCTGTATTCCTGGGATGATTGCAGTAGTCTGTAGTATCCACGGACCTCAGGTGGACCACGTTCATGTGTTCATTTCGTTGGGTGATATGACATTAACAGAAGGCATGAACATGGTCTACTCGATGTCCATGGATACTACATACTGTACTGTAGTGACTTTCATGTGTTTCCCAAAGACACTAACAACTAAAGGGAAATAATTCTAATAAGGTAATCAAAACTGGGTTGCAAATTCATTTAGATTGAAGCAAACTTATGCTTGACAACATTCAGCATAACCTACTTTAATTATAACAAGTTTGGTGAATGCCTTTTAATTGATTTTAACAAGATCCACTGTCTTCACAATAATATGAATTAGAACAAAACACAATAAAAATTTGCTAGCGATATTCCCAGGAAGACATGGGATGAGGTAGTGAAGGCATCACCTTCAAATGATGGACCTCACAAAGGCAATGACAGGAGACCGAAATCTTTGGAGATATGGTGTTATTGAGAAGACCCAGCAACTAAAGTGAGATCGAAGCCTTGGCCAATGCCATTGTTGCATGTCTGGCCCATTTAAGAGTTCCCTTGATGCAACAGGTGACATGATAGACCTGTTGAGTCGAGTAAAACCAAAATCACAGCTGTGGCCAGTAACCCCTGACTGGCTCCCATTCTGGTGGCATGTAAAATGCATCATCCGAATATGGTCGATGCCAGTGTCCCCTGACTGACTGACTCCCATGTCGGTGGCATGTAAAAAGCACCCTCTGAACGTGGTCAACGCCAGGTCTGCCTGACTGGCTCCCATGCAGGTGGCATGTAAAAAGCACTATCCACGCATGACTAATGCCAGGCTTGCATGACCCCTGTTGTACTCTTTTGCCTCAACTTTCTCTCACTCTTTCTTCCTGTTTCTTGAGTAACACTGCGATGGACTGGCATCCCGTCCAGCTGGGGGGAAACACATACGCCATAGAAACCGGGCCCATGAGCCTGGTTAGGCTTTAAAAGGGTGCATAATAATAAATAATATATATATATATAAATCTCTGTCAATTCTCCAGGAGTGATAAACTACAGGACTCAATACAAATGTAGAGTATTCTTCAACACAACGTAACTAGAAGATTCCAATTTCCTGGACTCCAAGTTGCTTGTTTTTGATCATCAGCTGGTAGATTGAGCTTGGGTTTCTTTTGAATATCCACTGTGTGAATATTTTTTGAAATATGAATTGAAAGATTGAAGTAAACACTTACTGGTGTGTCTGTGTATGTCTGTGTGTGCATGTGTGCATCTGTGTGAGTGTGCATCTGTGTATGTGTGAGCATTGTGTGTGTGTATGCATCTGTGTATGTATGTGTGTGCATGTGTGTGTGTGTGCGTGTGTGTGTGCATGCATGCACATCTGTGTGGAGGTATGATGAATATGTTAGGATGTTGATATTTCTTGCTGTGACTGCTTGAGTGAACCAATGATGATGTTCACATTCCTTGTTGACATTATGAAGAATTTCTCTGCACTTTTAAAGATCTCTGGAAAAAAATCTCTAACTTAAAACACTGGTAACCGATGGAGACAAGAACATCAACCTGTAAAAACCTCACCTCAGATAAAGTGTAAAGGGCAAAAAACACCTTCAGACATGAATGACCATGGGATTACACCTTGAAAGTTCCCCTCCAATGTACAAGTCCAGGCAGGGTTGTTTATGGAAGACCAGCCGACGTCCATGCATACCAGTCTCCCCTCTCCACACCACATGTTGTCCAAGAAAAAGGCAAAGGCTGATACTAGAGGGATGTTGCAACTCATTTCTACAGCTGAGTGAACTGAAGCAACATGAAATAAAGTGTCTTGCTCAAGAACACAACACACAACCCAGTTCAAGAATTGAAACCACTACCTCATGATTGCGAGCCTGATGCTCTAACCACTGAGCCATGCATCTAACCCATGCTAGTTGGGAAAAAATGGAAATCAAACAAATCATTGTGTGTGTCTCTGTGTGTGTGTGTGTGTGTGCATGTGTGTGTGTGTGTGTGTACATGCATATGCAAAAGGAGACATGGTTGGCGATTCCTTCATTTTGACATATGTGAGATTGGTCAGACAATATATGGAAAAATACATTTATGCAATACAAACCTAGTCTCTTGTAATTATTGTCTTGTGTGTTGCAGCCAGCTGTCAAAGCATGTCACATGTTCAGCTTACAGAAGCAGAATCTGGTCTAGTACTAAATATTTTCACATGTCCTTGATTGATGTCATATTTTCTGAGTTCTTTAACTCAGTTCCAAATTCTTTTTTAACATGTCAACTAATGTCATAATGTTACAGGTGTATATATTATATAATATGTGATGTGTGTATGCGTGTGTATGTGTGTCTGCATGTGCATGTGTGTTTGTGTGTGTGTGTGTGTGTGTGTGATTCTTGTGTATGACTACAATGTTAGATGGTAGTGAGATGTAGACTGAATGATGCAGAGGACATCTGAATACTAGAGAGAAATGAAACTAATATGCTGTGTTGGATGTGCAGTGTCATTGTGCATATGCAACAAAGTGCTAATGTACTGTATAATGATGAATTAGATGTAGTGTGCAAGGGAGGAGATGGTGCTGTTTTGGTCAAGGATGCATATGAATGAGGATAGTTACATAAGGAAATGTCGGTCACTGAAAGTGGATGGAACTGGTGGAGAGATAAATTCATGTAAACACGGAACATACAAGGGGTGGGGTATCAAAAAAGTTCTTGGACTAGTTCTGTAGCATGCCAACAGATGGCAGTACACAGTTGCATACACAGTAAGAGCAAGCAGTGACCTTCATGAGGCAGTGTGCCAGGAAACATCACAGTGTTTACTTCACAAGTTGTGAAATTTGTGTTTTTATGATCACATGTATGGTGTAGTCTGCGATTTTTGTTATGGACAGGAAGTTGGAACAAAGAGCCAAAGGGAAATTTTGCATTAAACTTGGGGAGTTTACTGCAGAGATATTGAGCAAGCTTCAATAAGCTTACAGCACCAAGGCAATGGGTCGCATGCAATGTCTCAAGTAGCATGGGTGCACAACAGAGCCACAGCTTAATCAAGAGCATACTCATCGTTTTTTCGACATCCATGGCATTGTGTATTGAGAATTCAACACCCACCCCAGGGCCAGACCATCAGTTGAGACTTCTACTGCAATGTTTTGAAGTGTTTGAAGGAGGACATTCTGTGAAAGCGACCAGATCCATGGATTGCAAAGAACTGGATTCTTCACAACAACAATATACCCTGTCACAGAGCTCTCCTTATTCATGATATCAGTTCCACACCTGACCCACCCTATTTGCCAAGAAGAAAATGCAGCTCAAAGGTTTCCATTTACCAAATCCACTCACAAGGCTTTGGTTAGCCCGAGGCTATAGTAGAAGACATTTGCCCAAGGTGGTGCCATGTAGTGGAACTGAACCCAGAACTATGTGGTTGGTAAGCAAGCTACTTACCACACAGCCAATCCAGCGCCTATATATATATATATATAT
>NC_068983.1:29134234-29135278 GCF_001194135.2 Octopus bimaculoides
TGGCACCATGCAGTGGCGACCCGTGCGGGCATTCCTGTAGTACTTGATGCCAAAGTTTGGCACCAGTCCTTCCAGTATTTTCCATATGTATATTATTACATATCTCTCCCGCCTGCGCTCCAGGGAGTAGAGACCTAGTGCCTTCAGTCGCTCCCTGTAGTTCATCTGTTGGACTGTGGCGATCTTTTTTGTATAGTGCTGCTGAATTGCCTCGAGTTCTGCTGTCCGCTTAACACTGTGTGGTGACCACAACTGAGAGCAATAGTCTAGGCAGCTCAGAACAAATGTCTTCCACAGAGTCATCATGACTTTTTGATCCCTTGTACGGAATGTCCTCAGTATCCACCCTGCCAGAGGTATATATGCACACGTACACATAATGGACTTCTTTCAGTTTTTGCGTATCAAATCCACTTACAAGGCTTTGATCAACCCAAAGTTATAGTAGAAGACAGTTACCCAAAGTGCCATGCCATAGGAGTGAACCCAGAAACATGTAGTTTTAAAGTAGGCTTTTACCACACAATACATCTGCATCTGCATATATATATATATATATGTATGTATGTATATGTATATTTATATAAAATATACATTTTGTAAAGACCAATTTTAAATGAACAAACTTGTCCTCTGATGTCAATTGGACACTGAATCAAATATATAATTTCAAATATATGATTTTTACACATACTCTAATGTGTATAAAATTATAATGTCAGATCAATATCAGGGAGTGTAATACAGATGCAAATTTCATAATGTTGATCCCAACCTTTCTGTTACACACTAGTAACACAGAGATACATGCATATACAAAAACTTACAAACACACTCACATACTCTCTCACGCATATGCTTGCACATAGACTTTCACTCACTCACTCTTACAATCTGTGTATCTATCTATTTGTCTATCTGTCTAGATAGTTAGGTAGGTAGGTAGGTTGGTAGCTACCTACCTACCTATCCATCTATCTATTTAGCTTTACATATGTGTGTATGTATATATATATACATATGTATATATATATATATATATAT
>NC_068983.1:29135486-29136818 GCF_001194135.2 Octopus bimaculoides
CTATCTATCTAGCTTTATATATGCATATATATATATACTTACCTACCTATCTGTCTATTTATCTATCTATATACCTATTTACCTATCTATCCATCTATCTATCTATATCTATTTACCTACTTACTTATCTATCTATCTATGTCTCTTCCTGCTCTCTCTCCACTTCTTTTTCCCTCTACATCTCACTTTTTCATTTTCAAACATACACACACGCACACACACACACACATCCATCCAGCCATATACACATACTCTCACAGCTACTCACTCAGTCTCTCTCTCTCTCTCTCTTATTTGCAAAAAAACATACATATATACACATACACACAAACACAGAGACAGAATGAGAGCGAATGGGGAGAAAGAGAGAAAGAAAGAGTGAAAGAAAGATCAGTTTGGCGAACTGCGTTTAGATGCTCGATTGGTTTGATGGTAAGTCACTCTCCTTTTGCACAGCACATTGCAAATGCTTTCATGCCAAGTTAGTGGTGCACTTTACGAAGCCAAGATCAATGCCACAATGAAATTGGGTCTTGTTACTGAGCTTTCTCCTTCTCCATGCCATAGGCAAACAGCCATAATTATTGTAAGAATAGCGTCAAATGAATAATCACATTCCCTATACCTCACCAATTGGCGGAGAAGTTTTGATAAGCAGATTTTTATTGTGGATCTGATTCAATGAATAGAGAGAAATAATTATATCAGAGAATGGAACTACAAAGTTGAATCTAGTGTGAGCTAGGTGGCGGCTGTAAAGGAAATTGTGGAAATGAAGTGGATAGTTGTCCATTAGTAAGAGGGAGAATAGGCAATAGAAACGAGGGCGTCGGGAGAAATTGAAGAATGTGTAGTGGTAAGGTGAGATTGGGAGGTATTGGGTGAAATTTCCTTCATTGAAGAAAGTTCAATAATAATGAGAGAAATAATGGGGAAAAAATGAATGAAGGTTATATTGAATAGTGTCAAGTAGGAGTATATATATGTGTGTGTGAGTGTATCTATGAATGTATCATATATATATATATATATATATATATGTATGTATATGTTTGTATGGATGTGTGTAGATATGTATGTCTTTCCATGCTAGCATGAAAACGTAGACTCTAAAATAATCATTGTCATCATCATGATGACATATATGCACACACACACACATATATATATGGATAGATATATACATAGCCATATACACATAGGTATTCATACATGTGTGTGTGTATGAACTACTGACAATATATATATATATATATATATACATACATACATATGTAGATGTGCATATATATATTGCATATATATATATATATATATATATATATGTGTGTG
>NC_068983.1:29137193-29139632 GCF_001194135.2 Octopus bimaculoides
ATATATATATATATATATATATATATGTGTGTGTGTGTGTGTGTGTACACACACAGACTCCCACTCACATGTGTGTATTTGTGTGTGTATGTGTTAGGTGTGTGCATATGTATATCTGTGTGTCGTGAGTGTATAACCAAGTGCATATTTTACATTGCTTTGATATGTGAGAATTGAGTGCAAACAAAGCATAACTTTTCATACAGATAGCATTGTTTGTTTGATGTTCTCCACAAAAGTCTGTCAGGGCTGTTCCTTATTAGGACACGTCTATTACAAGAGATAAACATCAAGCATGAATTTAATATTCCTTTATTTCACCTGTCACATATGTTTCTGTGTTCAATAATCAATTATGTCATCCAAATGTGATTTAAAAAGAGACTTAATCATACCAAATGTGTCCTCAGATGGGTTATTTTCATTCTGTCTGAGAACGTAATCCTTTATGACCAAGTGTTCTTCGCAAATCACATTTATATATCATATTTATAACATAGGTGCAGGCTGTGTGGATAAGAGGTTTTGCTTCCCAACCACATGGTTTCAGGTTCAGTCCAATTGTGTAGAATCTTAGGCAAGTGCCTCAAGTGGACCAAACCTTTATGAGTGAATGTGGAAGGCAGAAATGCTATCATGTATATATATGTGTGTGAAAGTACTTGTGCCTCCTTAGAAAGATAGGATGGAAATCACATTTATAGTATCACATCTCCAGTTATCAAACACAGAAATACATGTAATAGATGAAATGAAGGAATACCAAATTCATGCCTCATGGTTTTTTTGGCTGAAACTTTGAAGTTACTGTCAATACTGTTATTGTTAAAGAATAATAAAGTAGTATTCTGCCAAATGTCTTGAGTAATCCTTCAATTTAATGAAAAATTGCTTTAATTATAACATCAAAACAAAAAATTTATACATACACACACAGACACATGCATCACACACACACACGCACACATGCACACGCACACACACATGCACACACATACACACACACACATGCACACATATATATGTAGTGGGTGCGTAGTAAGAAGCTTGCATCCCAACCACGTGCTTCCAGGTTCTATCCCACTGTGGGGCATCTTGGGCAAGTATCTTCTACTGTAGCTTCAGGCCAACAAAAGCCTTGTGAGTGGATTTGGTAGATGGAAACTGAAAGAAGCTCATCATATATATGTGTGTGTGTGTGTGTGTGTGTGTGTGTGTGTGTGTGTGTGTGTGTGTGTGTGTGTGTGTATACGTATATATATCTATGTGTGCATGTGTCTTTGTGTTTGTGTTTGTCCCTCCCATCACCACTTGACAACTGGTATTGGTATTTTTGTGTCCCCATAACTTAGCAGTTTGGCAGAAGAGACAGATAGAATAAGTACCACTTCTTAAAAAAAAACGCACTGGGGTTAATTCACTCGACTAAAAGTTCAAGGTAGTGCCCCAGCATGGCTGCAGTATAGTGACTGAGATAAGTAAAAGATAAAAGATATATGTATGTATGCTTATATATATATATAAGCCCATTGTATATATATATATATATATATATATATATATTTGTGTGTGTGTGTGTGTGTGTGTGTGTCCGTGTCTGTGTTTGTTTCCACTCCATCGCTTGACAACCAATGTTGGTGTGTTTACATCCCCGTAACTCAGTGGTTCAGCAAAAGAGACCGACAGAATAAGCACTAGGCTTACAAAGATTTAAGTCCTGGGGTCGATTTGTTCAACTAAAAGCGGAGCTCCGGCATGGCCGCTATTAAATGACTGAAACAAGTAAAGAATAAAAGGAAAGAATAAACGAATATGTAGGTGTACACACACACACACACAAACACACACACACAAATATTTTTTAGTTTATGTTGGAGAAATGAGAGAGGAGAGCTCAATACATGTAGAGGATATGATTTCTTTTTAAAAGGAAACTAAAACTTTGTCTCATGACCTGAATTTGGCACCACTTTGTAAATAATTATTATAACTTGGTATTAATAGTTATTAATATCCTTTCATCTGTGTGTGTGTGGTCTAGTTTTTTCATTGGATGGATTTTCATGTTTATTGATTGGCTGGTGTTTTTCTAGTCTCTTCATTGGTTATTTATATTATTTTGGGGTTGTGGTGTTTGTATTTCTGGCATTTATAGGTGTAAGGGTGTTTTATTAATCTGTTAGAATTTGTTAGTGAACCAGCGATGGAGTGTATTTTTTCTTTTTTCTTATGTGTGTGTGTGTACACATGTGCAAGGTTTTAACTTAATATTGTTTTTGAGATAAGTTATTTATGATTTTTTTTTTATTTGTTTAAGTCATTTGACTGTGGCCATGCTGGAGCACTGCTTTAGTCAAACAAATCAATCCCAGGACTTGATATTAATCAAATTAATATCAATCTTTTACCCTTATTATTTAAATTTATATATATATATAT
>NC_068983.1:29140215-29140827 GCF_001194135.2 Octopus bimaculoides
GCCAAGGAAGAAAAGAATTAGTAACTGGACGGATGTGACCAGCGAGGGGTAAGGAGAGAGAGTGGTAGAGGGAGAAACAAGGGGAGGAAGTAGAAAATAGGTGAGCAACGAGAGAAAGAGAGGAAGAGAGAAATATAGTAGTAACAGAAGGAAAACGAGAGGGGGGAAAAGCTATAGAGATAGATAGAGTCGCGTCAGAAAATATAAAGTTCAAAAACTTACTTACAGGGATGACGCATGCGTTCGATCATGTAAAACAATTAATAAATGAGTATATGCATATATACGTACAAGTATGTGCATACCTACATCTACCTGTATATATAGGTGCATATTTAGGTACAGGACATTGCAAACAAAACGTAGACAAAAAAATAATAATAACCAGAGTACAGAAAACACACAGGCCACATAGAGAACATTTTCCTTCATCATCTGCCCCCATTCTAACACGAGCGTTTCGAAGAGTTAGGGCAGGACACATCGTTAAAATGGCTCTTCCCACGGACCACAAATTAAATTTGTACCCTGGAGGAATGTAGTGGCGGACAGAAAACAAATGGAAAAGACTAGAGAGAGAGAGAAAGATGTGTGTGTATATATATATATATA
>NC_068983.1:29141366-29141846 GCF_001194135.2 Octopus bimaculoides
TAGGAAAGGCATCCAGCTGTAGAAACTCTGCCAAATCAGATTGGAGCCTGGTGTAGCCATCTGGCTCACCAGTCCTCAGTCAAATCGTCCAACCCATGCTAGCATAGAAAGCGGACGTTAAATGATGATGATGATGATATATATATGTATATGTATGTATATATATGTTTATAAATATGATGTACGTATACACACACACACACACATACACACACACACACATACACACACACACACATACACACACACACACACTCAAGCACATATACATTAGTAACATACAAGAAGAATGAGTACTTGACCTCTAGAAGGAGAATAAAGAAATCTCTTTAATAGAATCTGTATTTACTATCTGGAACCCAAGGTTTCATGCTGTTGGAAATCAGCAGTTATTCAATGAGAATTCAAATTACAAATAACACTCCACCAGTGTCAGAGTGTCATTTGTGTGTGTGTGTGTGTGTGTGTGTGTGTGTGTGT